>NC_090893.1:31699414-31704414 GCF_036669925.1 Montipora capricornis
CTCTCCATAATTACGCCGTTTGTTATACGGTTGGCTTGACTGTTGACCATGACTTTTACTGTAAGCTTGGAGGAGTTCACACTTTTAGCAGCCATTCTTTTCACTTGCGAAATATCCCTTATGCTCTGGGGCAACTCGTCCTAAACTAATTCTTTTTCACGTAATATTATGAGGATCACAATTAGAGCTATGTGCCAAAAACGAATCGCACTTGACAAACAAATTCTTCATTGCCGCTCCGAACTTTCCAAAATCTGTCCAGCAATTTTAGTACAATCGATTCGCGCTAAAATCCGACAACTTAATTCTGGACTGTTTGACCATTTACACCAAACCAAGACTCTTAAACTTCAACAATTAATAGGTCCGCAAATTACCGACGACACTACATTGCATAGCCATAATACCGTTATTACAATTCCAGAAAATCTTCCGCTTACTGACTCAGAGAAATCTGTTCTCATTAAGGGCCTAAATTTTGTCCCTATTACCAAACGCACCAACGAATTTTCTATTAAGCAAGATGTTGAAAAATTCCTTCGCCGCGTTCAGTTAAAAGCCTTTTTTCACGACAAAGAGGATGATTCGGACACTTCTAATAAAGATATTTTTGAAACACTTCTAGTTTGCAAATTCAAATGGACTCCCCCAGAGGGACAATTTGCCTCTTTAGATTTTTTCACCAAAAAATGCCGTCACGACATTCACAAACTTAAATTCAATCGCAACACTAAATTTTCCAACCTTTCCTCGGAAGAGTGGGCGGCGCTTAAAAATCTTAGTAAACGCAACGACATAGTTGTCAAATCGGCCGACAAAGGCGGCGCGGTAGTTGTTTGGCGGTCCGACCTTTACCAAAAAGAAGCTTTGCGGCAACTTTCGGATACCTCGTTTTATGCCAAAATCCCTAAAGATCTCACTTCCAACAATCAAAAACTTGTCAAAGACACCATTCAAAATCTTATAGTTAATCAAGAATTACCGGACACTGCCACTAATCTCATCATCAACACCCCTAGAACTTCGTGCATTTACTTCTTGCCTAAAATTCACAAACCCAACAACCCAGGTCGACCTATCGTTTCTGCCTGTAGTTTCTCCACCGAACTCATTTCTAGCTACTTAGACAGGATTATGACGCCTATCGTCAAATCTTTGCCATCATACATTAAAGACAGTACACACGCACTACAAATTTTCCGCGATTTCAATTTCTCCGGCCATGGACATTACATCTCTATACACAGTCATTCCTAACAGCGAAGGTCTTCAAGCACTTAAACACTTTTTCGATCAACGCACTGTCAAAGAACCTAGCTCGGAAACGCTCCTCCGCCTTGCCGAACTAGTTTTAACGCTTAACTGTTTTTCATTCGCCGGCAACTATTACAAACAAATTAATGGTGTAGCGATGGGCACAAGAATGGGACCTAGCTATGCCAATCTTTTTGTAGGATATGTTGAACACCAATTTTTTAATCAGTACAACGGCCCCAAACCTGAACTCTACGGCCGCTACATCGACGACTGCATCGGCGCTATTTCATCCAGCAGAGAAGAACTCGATCAATTTATAACCTCCATCAACTCTTTTCATCCGGCTCTTAAATATACCTGGGAAATTTCGGAAACTTCATTGGCTTTCCTAGATATCAAAGTTTCTATTAGAGGCAACGTGCTATGTACTAGTGTGCACTACAAACCTACTGATTCACACAGTTATTTGTTGTATTCATCGTCACATCCATCACATGTCAAGAACTCCATTCCTTATTCTTCGACGTCTATGTAGTGATGACTCCGATTTTTCCAGCAAATCAGAGGAGATGTGCCAGTTCTTCGAAAAACGTGGCTATCCTGTCTCTGTGGTCAAAGCGGGCCATCATCGCGCCCAACAATTTGATCGACAGTCGTCACTACAAACGTCACAGAAAGATAAGAATGACAGAATTCCATTCACCCTCACTTTCCATCCTCATAATCACGCAGTCAAAAGCATCGTTCTTAGTAATTTTAAATTACTCCAAAATGATCCCGAGAATGGTAGAATCTTTTCGCAACCTCCACTTATTTCATTCAAACGCGACAAAAACGTAGGCAACTTTTTAGTTAGAAGCGCGCTCAAAACCAACGAGCAACCCGGCACTTTCAAATGCGCGCGCTCACGATGCAAAACTTGTCTTTTCATTGTTAACACTAGCAAGATATCGGGACCTAAGCGATCTGTTAAGATCACCGATCGTTTCACATGTACCTCCGCAAATGTCATTTATTGCATAACCTGTACGTTATACAATAAATTATACATTGGTGAGACAGGTATTGCCATGTTACCACCAATAGCGTAGCTCCTACTCTACTATAAAAACTACACGTAACCCATAATCTCTCGATTCGCTCTGACGAAGGGCTAACGCTCGAAACGTCATCTCTGTACGGTGGTCAATTTACATTATCAACTCCGTTGATAAACCAAATTTTTCTAAACTAACACGGTTGTTATCTGTTAGGATTCGCGGCAAAGAGATTTGAACCCTGGAGCAACCTCCGACTTCAGCATCTCTATACGTTTCATCGAGAATTCAAACACTGAATTCCCCAAAAGCGTTAGCGCGTCAATAGTCAAATCGTAGGCATCTGCCACTGGAATCGATTGGGCCTTGTTTTTCTTGGCTTCCACGAGTTTGCTGGCAAGACTGGCTATTGGGACAATACCTTTAGTTAAACCCTTTTGGAAGGCTTGAAAACCAACATCACGACTTTTAACTTTGTCCAAAAGGTCGTCCCATAGCTTGGCGTTAACCAAACGGACTTTCAAATATTCACAGTTCTCGGGACGAAGGTATTTGACTTGAATCTTTGAGAACTGTTCTTAGGCAGGTTTTTTCGTGCAAGCGTTTTCTACTCGCTTTGCCACTCCATCATGGACTTTAGGGCCGCAGTCCTCACAGTCCTTAAAAAGGTCCTCGCAGGGAAGATCAGCCGTTTCCTCCTTATGATTGCAAGCCGTAAATCTTCTTCGAGGTCTGAATTCTGCGACACAGTTGGTCTAGCACTCAACCGGGCGTCAAACTTGTGAGCCAGAGCTTCAAAGCTTGATGACAAGGCATCCAGTTTGGCTTCCAAGCAAGGGAAACGCGTCTCTTGATCGGTTGGAGCCGAAGGTTGTTCTTCTTCATTCGACATAGTTAGTGAACGTGTACGAATAACCGCGACCTGAAAAAGTGCACGCGAAAAAAAGACACTTCTCACGCTTCTCACTGCCCTTTTATAAGGGCAGTGATTTGCATAACAATTGCTTTGAACCGTGATGGCCTGGAAACTAGTGGCGAAAATGTGCATAATGAATCCTGCAGTGCGTAGCAATATACGACGGAGAATATACCCTTATGGAGCTCAAGAATAGAACGTCAATTGGATAAACAAGACAGGCGGTGAAAAATAAATATCTGGAATCTTTAAAGCGACGAGTAATGGCATTCGACAACAATTTCATTTTTCGCCGTTGGATATCAAGTAAGCTTTGTTTCTAATATTTTACCAACTTAGTATTATATACAACGCTGAAATCAAATGGCAATTCTTTTATGGATTTAACAAACATTGAAGGAATCAAACGCCTTGAATGCATCACAGTGTTTACTGAAGTCGCGTCGAAGTTGTCTGGCAATTTACATTTATTTTCTACTCAACTCCGCAAAGGTAAAAATAAATTGGAAATGTGACAGTAGAAAATTATTTGAATGAAAGCTTGTTGTCTCTTTTGTGCTTCATTAGTTACGGTCAAGGTTCTTTCGAAAAGGGTTTGATGTGAACTGTCAGAAAGTTATTTAATTCCATATGCTTTGTGATACCGATTGTGTGTCTCGTTTGCAGGCACGCAATTGAAATAGGAAGGGTTTTTTGCCTCTAATAGCAAATATGTTGTTTGTTTCAATAAATTTTTCGCTGGAAAAGATTTTTGTAAGATTTCCACCTTTTGCGAATTTTTCACGTTTTTCATGTTGTGTAACTTTCGAGCTTAACAGGTTTGCATACGTGTGTTGAAATGTGATACGGAAGGATTTTTGTGGTAGTGCACTGTAAGTGAGATCGTTTGATTTAACTGGAGCACGATTTCATGCAGCCCTCATTTTCTTCACCGATAGGAAAAGGCCCGCAGGCATAAGGAAAGGAGGAAGAGTTTTTTCCTTATGCCCACTAGGGCCGGGGTCTGTGTCCTTTTTTTTCTTCTACAAAAATGTAATGCAAAAGCAAGCAAGGACTACTCCCAATCAGTTTTAAAATGCAATAGACCTTTTCAGGGTGGATCTAGGGCAAGGATGCAGAGAGTGCGCACCCCCCCCCCTTCCCCTCTAACCCTCTCCCTGAGATGACCTGCGGCCTTTCTTTTCCAACTGATATTCTTCAAAAAAAAAAAGGTCACCAGTCAGCTACCCCATTCCCTAGCGGTGCACCCCCTCCTAGGAAAATCCTTGATCCGCCCCTGCTTTTTCGATAAGGACCGTGGAAATTAACAAAAAAAAAAAAAAAAAGAGGGGGGGGGGGGGGGGGTTAGTGTGGGCTTTTTTGAGAGTCCCAAAGTTGACTTAGGTTGACTTAGGTAGCGTCAATTTTTTTCGTATTCAAATCAGTCTATTTGGACTGAGAAACCACATTTGACAGATCTAGAAAAGCAGATAGCTTCTCTCACAGTCGTCCACAGAAACTCTAGTTCACGCCCTGAACGTACCCTGCAAACAGAGTTTCTTTCGACCTTCCTAGATAAGTCGGGAGGAGGAACTAAGACTCTGCTGGCGATTCTCGTTCCCAGAGCTGCGATCCTCTTGGCCAGCGCCTCAGATCGAGAGCTCTGGCAACACAGCGGTCAAACGTCTGCGCATGTGCGTGGTTTAAGCACTTCCGGTCCTTCCGGTCCTTCCGGTCTCTTTCCGGAACACACTACGGAACGAACTGTGCGTGAGTTTGTGAATGAAATATTGCTGGGAATCTTTTTTTGG
>NC_090893.1:31716914-31719414 GCF_036669925.1 Montipora capricornis
CATTGGAAGATGGCTTGCTTCTTGGAGATAGTGGGTACCCTTGTAAACCATATCTCATGACCCCATATCTCAACCCTACATCTGTAAATGAGGAAGCATTCAACCAGGCCCATAAAGCTACAAGGGTGGCCATTGAACAAACCTTTGGATGGTGGAAGCGAAGGTTTCACTTGCTGCACTCAGAAGTAAGAATGAAGCCTGAGAAGGTCTGCCTTATCATTGGAGCTTGCGCCATATTGCACAACATCGCTATACTGAGGAGTGAACCACAGGATTGCCACCTCCTGCATGAAGACGACCAGCCAGCAATGGCCCCCTTTCATGGCCCACAGAATGGAAAGGCTGTGAGAGATCACATTTGCCACACCTTTTTTTAAAATTCCCATTTCTCCACTAGACGTGTATCTTACGGTGTCAGCATCTAAATTCTTTAAATAACCTAAACATTGTCAATATTGCAATCTTCTAAGACTCTCTGTATGAGTAATAGCTGCAGAAGTCTATTTTGTCACACATTTTCCTTTAAATCATCCGATTTTAAGGTAAAATTGTTGCATATCAAGAATCATTTTGTGTTCCAGTGCTACTAGTGAGTTTGCCATCATTCAACGTCTAACATTGTCAAACTTGGTTGAAACATTCAAGCCATTGTCACTTTAATTGCTAAGATTGTTGCTTCATCAAAAGTGGTCTTTGTGATTTATCAATTTTGTCTAAAATACCCAATACAGAGGTTCATAAGTCAAGAAGAGTATAAACTTTGTTGCATGTCTTTTGTTCCAAAAATGCTGTCCTCTTTGAAGAACTTTTAAAATTGTTCAGCTATTGGTACTGTTTATGTCCTGACATAGTCACAACATCCTTCGCCAAAATGTTCAAAATGTTTATGTCACTGACCAAGGCTTAACACCTAATGTAAATACACTAATGGAAGTATATGACCAAGTATCTCTGACCACTGTTAATACACTTGGAACTACAAGACATTTTCTGGATAAAAGGAAACCAGTACAAAGGAATAATTCCTACAATTCTGCCTGTTGGAAAGATTCCAAATAGTAATGACTTATCAGATCATAATAGGTTTCTGCGAAACTGTCCACCTACCCCTTCCTTAAGCCAACATTAACAGTTACATTTTGTAATACCAATATGGATCCTTCCTCTCAGTTTTACATGGATAATAAAAATGAAAGGAGAATGCAAGAAACAAAAGACTCAATTCCACCTGTAATTTGTCTTGGAGGAAATGTAACTAGTACTGTGTGACCCCCACCCTATCTGATGGGCACTTTAATTTAATGCAATATAAAATAATGGATTTGAATCAAAATGAAATACATTATTATGTAACTGGTCACAGAGACATTATTTCCATAACTGGGATAAACAAGATTTTTTGTATGAAAAAATATGCTTGAAATTTATGAAGAATCTGAAACATTTTACAAAACATTGTAAGCTAGTGTAAAATCCCAATATCAATATAAAGTGTCATTAAAAATATCCTGCATTCAATTTAGGATGGTTTCCTTCTCTTCATCATCCAGGTTTTTGCTGATAAGAAGAATTTCCATTCGAAGCTTTGTTTTCTTTAGCTCCAGCATTTCTTGTTGCAGTTTTAATGCCTTTTGCTGCTCTGCAAGAATATCAGCTTGTGAAATTCGTCTCTTTCTATTTGGTGGCAACGGTGAATGATCTTCCTTAACCTGTGCTATGAGACCAAGTCTCATCATATCTTCACTCGATAGCGTTGGTAAATCTTGTTGGTCTTCCACAATATCTGCTTCAGCTGGTTCTACTATATTCAATTCAAGAAAATGTTGTGCATTCAGCAGCAGAAATTTGAACTATAGGAAAAATGTTGAAAAACATAGGATATTTAAGTAAGCTTGTATTGATGTTTTTTATAAGCATTCAGTGCCCTTTTTTCAAGTCCTTCTATTACTGCGATTGAGATTTCCTTCGCTGTTGACCCTTTCCTATGTCGTTACGTCGAAATAAAACTTGCTTTCAAACATAAATGCAAGCTTGACTATAAAAAAAAAAATAAGTAAGCTTTTCACTGAAAAGCAAAGGAGAACAAATTCTTATTCTCGAATTACGAGTTCATCAGAGCCTAAATTCGAACGTTTCTCGGTGTAAGAGAGAATTCAAAGCAGGTAACACAACAGAACCAAGAAAAACAAAGTTCACAGGTTCTTACACCGAAGTTAACCCCGTTTTTGCTGCTGTCGGGGATCATCGAGTTGGTAAATATTAAAACCAACACTATTTTGTCTCAGCCAACCATAAAAATTTAACGTAAAAATGAGGTTGCCTCACATTTCGCAAAGTAAAATGGCAGAAAATGGGGAGGAAACTATGCAAAATAATTTAAAAACTTAAGTACTTATCTTAAACTGCTCAACGAAAGGTTCCCAGATAAAATCATACCAAAAATGGCGGACAAAGCTACAGCTTTCTAGGAAATCACATGACCAGTAAAACAAAGAAATAT
>NC_090893.1:31724414-31734414 GCF_036669925.1 Montipora capricornis
AATGCGAAGACAGCTCACTTCTGGTGCAGTCTATTGCTCACAAACGTCGCTTGTGTGGGCCCATTTCCATTAGTAGGGCTAATGCTCACACGGTTCATATGGGATAGAAATATAGCACTTCACATTACACTCTATTCAGTTAGCTTGTTTCAAGGGCCGGGCAAACCGCTTCAACATCCGTTCGATTTTGTTAAACAGCGAACTTGAAACCGTTTGCCGCCCCTTCCCGCCCCCCGCCTCTTTAATTGTGTTGAAACCTGTTGAATCGAAGTTGAATCGATGTTGAATGAGTTTAAAAGGGTTTAACTTTACTTCAACAACTATTCAACTTTTCTTTTGTTATTGCGAATGTTGAATGAATTTCAAGCCGTTTCCCCCCTCTTTCAGCATTGTTGCGTATGCGCGTGCGCACTAATCGGTCTCTCAATAACGTATCCATAGTAACAAATCCATAGCCATAGTAACAAACACGGCTGCAGCCTGGGACTGAATACCAGGCTTCTCGTGAAGCTTCGTTCAACAAAGTTGACGGGATGTTAATGCTGAAGCCGTTTGCTTGGGCCTTAAAGTCTCTCTGTCTACCGAGATGCACCGCGCGTAGACACGGAGGTTTCGTATGATAAGAAACCTGCATTTTTCCGTCGGTGCGTTTTTCCTTCTTTTAAATCACTCGTTATCGTGGACATTAATCGGGATCTGTTCTTACTCAGTGCTTCTTATTACAGCTACATAATCATAGTTTATTAGGGACGAGATATTTTGTCGTTACCTGCAATTCGCAAGCGTTTCAACTTGGGTTGGATGTCTGAGCAGTATGACCGACAATCAATTCAAGAATATGCCAAGCCCTGGGCCGCTAAAAGCAGTATATTTACGTACATTTGAGTTCAAGATCACTACGAGCCCAAATCGATTCATTGAGATACCACAAACTTTTAACTAAAACTGAATTTGCTGACTTCCTTTCGTGGTAAGCCGAGTGACATTTGTAATCTCTTTATAAATTAATAGTTGGATATTTACTTATTTTATTTCGAGACTTGTTTGGAATTCTAATTATTGTTTCATATAACATTTGTATGATATGCTTTTGTTTGGGTAGCAGTTAAAAGCATTCCTGAAAATATTCCCGAATTGAACGGTACCCAATTTGTTGTGTGACTGTCAACGGCAACGTTTGCAGCAGAGCCATGGTGAAAAAAAATTGCCAGGAAGAGTATATCCAATAAATAGTATATATGCTTTTTTTGCTTTTTATTGTCAGAGACAAGAAAAAATGAGTACTTTTACCAACAAAGGTGATCAGTATTGAATGTGCTTTATTGAAATTTGTTTTGTACTAATTTATTGCGACGCGAGCCGCGTGAGGTGACAAAATCAATCCGAAATACCCGATAACATTTTATAAGTCCAAGAGCGGCAGCGGCGCTTGACTCATTGCAAATATATATTTTTATTTGATTGGCCAGCTTTTCTAGTATTTCTTTGTAGCTTTTTGTCGGTTATTTCTGTTCCATTGGGTACTTCACAGTGAATGAAAACATAAGCAAAGGCGCGTAAAGCATCTCTGTAGACAGAGAGTATTTAAGCTTCATATTAAGCTAAAAAATGAGTCTTCTCGTGGTGACGTTTCATGGTATGACTAATGGCCAAGTATATTCTCTTAGGTGGTGGCCGGCGGGTTTTACATTTCAACCCCATCAAACGCAATGTACTCAGTCCGCTGCTTGAATGTTTCATTTTATTCTTAGCGTTTTGCCGCAAATCCAAATCTAAGAAGTGATGTTTGAGAAATTTCCTGCATGGGTTGTTTGTTGTATTGCATGTTGAGTTTGCTTTCAAATGTTGTGTGCAACGCCAATGAGTAGTGGCAATTGTATTTTCTGTCTAGGTGAGAAAGTTAAGCCTGTGATACGGCCCACAGCAAGACTTGGCCCCCGACCGCCGGTGCCTCCTCCTCGACCTGGACCTTTACCGTCAGGTATGTTAAATGGTCACTTTGTTTCAAGCTACAATCTTCAGGACATCAATAAGTTTGTTCCTCGCGGAACAATGTAGCAAACCAACAAATTCGATTCTCATACGACAATTAGTTATAGAATGGAACTAGTTCCACATTAGTCGAAGGCCCAGAGTGCTGTTACCACTTCGCAAACCATAAACAACTTAGGACGCAAATGATTTCATCGCTGCTTAACATAAAGAACATCGTCCGCCTAGTTCAATATGTTTTCTTTATTATTCCACTCTCACGCCATTTTACCATATTTGGTCAAGAAAACGCGCAAAATATGAGACAGTAATACACCGTAGTGTCCCACTTTGACCGGTTTAGAACAGAACAAATACCGACGGAATGGGAGTTTTCAATGAAAAAAAATTGTTTTGAACACGATACAAAGCCTGAGAATTTAGCTGGCTTTCTGTGCTCTTTACATCGTTCGCCAAACAGATCACAGCAAAGCTCTCGGACTGAACATAGATGAAAACCTATCCTGGAAGGAACACATACACGTAACTTCAAAAAAGGTCGCTTCCAGTATCGGTGTACTTAAGCGAGTCAGACCTTTTATCTCAATGCATACCGCTATTAAAATATATAAAGGTCTTGTCCAACCACATTTGAGATGGCTTGTCTCAACAGCTGAGTGAGAAACTACAAAAACTACAAAATCGTGCTGCTAGAGTAATTACTAAATCAAGTTATAATACGAACTCTAACTATCTTCTCAACTCTCTCAGCTAGGATAACTTATCAGTTAGAAGGACGAAGAAAAAGGCAAATTTGATGTACAAATGAGTTAATAAGCTCGCCCCAAATTATCTTTGTAGCATGTTCACTCCGAGAACTCTGTCCTTTGACGTTCGTGACGCAAGTCAAAAATTGTACTTGCCGAAACCAAGAACTGACTACCTGAAGCGTAGCTTCAGTTATAGCGGAGCTTCTCTTTGGAACGATCTTCATGAGGATATCCGCTCTACAAAATCTCTACGCAACTTGAGGAGAAGAATTCATAAATGGCTCTCTGTATCGGACTCCCACACGGCAAATATGTAAACCAGTTAATAGAAAATTTTACTTAAGATGAATTTCTTCTTTGTTTTCTATTGTCATGCTGATATTATTACCGTGTTTTAAATAAAGTTTTCATTCATTCATCCATTCATTCGCAAGCACCCTGAAGGACAACTGGTGCATTTTTTTAGAAACACTCTTACCAAATAAAACTGAAGCAAAATGCAGTGGAAAGTAGTTTCACAATAATCAAAGGTCGCTGGATGGTAGACTGAAGCAACAAAATAATCTTGATTTGTCGTAGATACTCTCGCCCACAAACATTCATACTCGTTTCCACTCACATCTATCTCCTTAATCTTCCAATCATTTCTGCATAGAATTGCAACTCCACCGCCCCTGCTTTACGTTACTTCAAAAAGAATTCCTCTAGTGACGAGCAAGTAAAATGGGCTTACTGGAACGATATGTCCTTTTTGCGAGAACTTTCTGCAGCTGTAGAGGAAGAAGAACCCAGCTCTTGGTCAAACGAGGAAATAGGTGATTAATCATCTCCGTATAATGATTCTATCTTCTAACCTGCCCCTTCAAAAACAAGCCAAACAGAAAAAGCACCAAAAATAAAATCTAGATTTTGAAAATTGATGATTTACTTTCACTGAATACTTGTCTGTAGATTTAGGTAGATAAATGTTGTGAAGAAGTAAGCTGTAAGGTTTAGGATCAGTAGGAATGAACTGTAATTGACTTTTGATATGATACATAATAATGTATATTAAAGACAATAATAATAATGTTCAATAATAATAATAATAGTATTATTATTATTATCATCATAATTGTTATTATGTAGCATTGTTCCATTGAAACCACCTAATTACATTACAAGTATTACTGTTTTTAATTGCCTTTTAGTGTAACTTACCTATACCGTGCATCTTGTTTTAGACATGCTCATCAGCTTTTTTCAAGCAAATGAATGTTTATGGAATCATAATATTCCCTCTTACCATCAACAATTCCAAAACAAAGATCTTCTTTATGACATGATGTCTAAGGAGCTGCATGACAAGTATGACTCTTCAGAGATTCAGAAAAAATGGAAAGAACTGGAAAAGAAGTTCAAACAAGAACACCGTAAAGCTTCAGTGAAACCCTCTGGTTCAGGACCTGATAAAGTTTATAAGCCAACATTTCCTTTTTATGATCAACTACAGTTTCTTACTAGCATTTGTGAAACAGACGAGACAATGGCTTTAATTGAGGAACCCTCTAATCTAAAACCGAGAAAAAGGTCAAAGAGACAAATGATGCTATTCAAGCCATGAAAGAAACACCAGCTTCAACAAGGATGCACGATCAGGGTGGTATGGTGGAAAATGCAGAGGCTGTGGCATTTGGAACTTATGTAGGAATAACTCTTTCAAAACTAAGCAGGCAAAAATTTCGTCAAGCTAAAAAATGCATTGGTGATATCTTATATAACACTGAAGAAAGTCAAGATGCATCCTCTCGTAATATTCCGGTCAGTGACTATGAATTTGATCGACAGAGCAGGGCCTCGACACCTAGTAGCTATGAGACATATCATAACACTAATTACCATCCAGCAATGCACTACACAAGCAGCTACAATTATTGATAGCACTCTAAGACATTGATGTTCACTGTTTGATACTTTGATATTTCAGGCATATACTAAGCCTGGTTGCTTGTGCCATGTTTTTATTGCAATTGGACTTCCTATTTGTAAATTGAGCACATTTCAGTCGAAGAATCGAAAAAAGATGAGCAGTTGACAAAAGGGATTTTCCTGCATGTGTTGGGATCTAATGTTATCTTGTTTAAAAAAACGCAACTAATAAACAATAATTTTGTCAACATCAACTTGATTTTATATGGTATGTAGGAAACAAGTTGTTGAGATTGAACTGCATCATTTACACAGCACGACATTTCGATAATTTTAGCAACCACTTACCTCTTCTCATCTTAGGAATATCATATGTTTATTTCCTCTGTGGGTTTTAATTTATAGTACCCCTTTAGGTTGAGTTATAATAAAAAAATATTTACAAAGATTCTGTGCTCAATATAAAACACATTTCACTGAATTCAACAAGAATATTTCACTTCAGAAATTATACCGCAAATAACTTTGACAAGCTTTTTTCCCATCTGTGTGATAAGTATTTAACTATAATGTGTTAGAGTCCACACATTTTCTGTTGCCATGCTACATCTCCTTTATCGTTAAACCAGCTTGTAAACTCTTCACGCATCTCTTTAGCAACTCTCGTGGAATTCCTTGATAAGCAAACTTCAAGGTCCAGAAAAGATTCCCTGGGAGTATCATCTCTCCATGTGCCTGGAATAAACTCTCCTGTGCGAAGGTCTTCCTGATCCATTATTTCAGGGGGACAATACACATGTTTGGTGCTAATGTCTGCTCGAAGCCAATTGTGAAGTACTAGTATGGCCAGGGCAATTACTTTGACTTTTTCTGGACTTAGAAGGAAGAGTACTCAAAGACAGCGCCATCTATTACACAATATGCCTAAAATATTTTCAGAGATCCTTCTACCCCTCGAAATACGATAATTTGAATTTTTTTCTGTGGGTAAGGCCTTAACATGTACTTTGCTAATCCAAAGGCTTCATCCCCTGTTAGGACAAAGGGCACAGGTACAGTGCGACTTGGCAGGGGTTGTGGGGATGGAATACGAAGTGCATTAGTTGGGTCATCTAGTGCTTCTTTTAAATTGCACCTTGCCCATGCATGGCCATCTGGGTTTCTCTCATTTGTTCCAATGTCAGCATAAAGGCAGTCGTAGTCCGGCCCAGAAACCACCAAGGCAATAACGCTCTCGTTGCCCTTACAGTCATGATAATGAGATCCTGAAAATGCTGGCTTTTGGATCACAATTCGTTTTCCATAGCCCGATGTTATTGGGAATATTCCATCTAGTAAGGAATACTTCGGTAATTTCACGCCACTTTTCTTCGCTGTTTGGTGTTTTGAGATCTTCTTCCTTTAAGGTATTGAGTATAGCTGTGCAAACTTGCATGACAATTTCTCCAATCGTTGTTCTTCCAATTCGAAATTGAAATGATAATGATTGAAAACTTTCTCCAGTTGCTAGATACCTTAGGGTCAACACTAGGATGAATTGACATTCCCATAGGAGTATCTTGCTTCTGTACTAAAGGACCAATGATGTTCAGCAGCTCGATGAATTTGCCATAAGGAATTCTCAAGTATTCTGCAAACCCACAAGAATCCTCAATAGCCAGTTCTTTAAAAATAGTGTAGTAAGCCCCTCTTTCTTGTCTTCTTGACACCCATTGTCGTGTCCAGCAACTTCTTTCGACGTGTTCCCGGCCTTTAAGCGCTGCGTTCGACACAGTCGATCATAGTATCTTGTTGGAACGTCTGACGAAATCATTTGGCATATCTGGCAAAGCTTTAAAGTGGTTCTCGTCATATTTGTGTGGTCGATCCCAACGAGTGACACTTGACGGTGGAGTCTCTAAGGTATTCATGACAACGTGTGGAGTGCCTCAAGGTTCGTGTCTTGGACCATTGTTATTCTTCTTATACTCTAGTAAGCTTTTTTTTTGATCATTGAAAAGTACCTTCCTTGTGTGCATGCGTACGCAGATGACACACAGCTATATATTTCTTAAGAAATTACACTTTTGGGCGTCACTGATACAGTTGAAAAGTTGTTTAGTTCTCTGTGATGCTTCTGTTATACGATAGAAATACTTTAGCTTCGAACCGTTCTGCCTCAAATTTAAGATAATTCAATAACGTATATCATTTTTCACGTTTCAGTGAGGCCGGAGTACATATAAAACAAAACCTGATTACTGGGTTGCCTTTGGCAAACCCAGTCGAGGTCTGCGTTGATTTCGTCGTTTTTTAAATTTTTTCCGTGTCGGTAAAAGTCTTGCCTGTCACTCCCTTGCTAAGTGGTGGCTTTGTGCATAGAGCCTTCTGCGCGTATTTTCTTAGGATCGAGAGGGTAGTGGGAAATGCGTAGATTTCTCTGGTGGACACAGTAGAACGATTAACTTAACCGGCAATGGCGTCGAAAGTCATGTAACGCGAGTGGCGTTTTAGTGGATCTTTGAACAAAATATACCCTTATGAAGCTCAATAATGGCAACTCAATTGGATATACAGGCGGTGGAATCTTAAAAGCGACGAGTACTGGACTTCGACAACAATCTATCGCCCGTCGAGCCGAAATCAAAGTGAGCTGTATTTACCTGAAGTACATGGTAATTTGACACGATTGAGTTTCTTACCTTCACGCACGCAATAAAATAGGAAGAGGTTTTCGCCTCTAAGAGCAAATATGTTGTTCGTTTCAATAAATTTTTTGCTGGAAAAGAATTCTGTGGTATTTTCTGCCTTTGTGAATTATAATATGTTGTCTATTGAATTTCCGAGCTTAAGGTTGAAATGTGATATGGGAGAAGTTTTTTAGTACTGCTCTGTAAGCAGGAAGGGTTCACAGGCCTGTTGGAAGCGTGCTTGAGTTTCCACAAAATGAGCCCCAAAATCAGTGAAAAATTGTGACGCAGATGAATAATAAAGTAGCTGCCATTTCCAAAATGATGAAATTACCTGGTGATAAATAACGTCGAACGCGTCTTGGAGAGTAAATTTTGACTTTGCATATAAAACAAGAGTTGGGCGATTGTGATCTTTGTTTTGACTTCGCTCATTTCATTGTCAAACTTTATAACACTTGACAGAAAAAGAAACTTACAAAAACCCGGTATCTTGTCATCATTTGACACAGATGCTTCACTGTTTGGCGAGTAAACATGCCGCGGTAACTTAATCACGGCGCCCGCTGAATTCCGGCCATGTTACTTTCGATTTTGCGATTTATTTGAACGTAGCAAAAATCTCCAAAAATGTTTGTCGCTGATCGTAACTTTTTATATTCTATATTCACGGTTCAAAATTAATGTTGTTTTCATGTCGTAAATATGTTATTCTCGATCGACCGTCCTGGTGACTTCCTTCTGCTCTTTCTAAAAACTGTGTATCAATTGTTATTTACTTTTGCATCAATATTTGTTTTTGCATAAAGCAAGCTAACAAGATCTGTACCTTGCTGAGTTCGCATTTGTTAGCGTTAATAGTATTTTCGGTCCGATGCTTCTGTTTTATGAGGGGTGTATTGTTTTGGTCTCCCATCCAAATTCTAACCCCGCCGAATAGGGCTTAACTTCAGTGAACTTCGGCATTACAAAGCTGTGCGATGCTCAGCGGGCACGCTTAAACTTGTGGTGAAAAGAAGTTTATCAACATGTCAGCCCAGAAGCCAATGTTTCTCACTTCCCATTTATTTTCTTCAATCTTTCTGGGTTCAGTACTTTGCTAGTAACCACATGTCTTCTCAGACTATTTACCCAAGACTTCTACCATGGCACTACAATGATAGACAATACCAAAACAATATCGTGCACTGTTAGAGCTACATATTACGCAAGGACAGATCTGTTTCGTCGTACGAACGTGTGAGGACCTGTGAGCCAAATGGCCTCTTCTGGTATGACTTTTTAATGACCTTGAAAAAAAATGTTTGGAACGGTGCACGTACCACAGGCAACCCAGCGTACCCTCACGGAGGGTCTAGTTGTTTTCAAAGCCGAGAGGAGATCTTCCTTTTGCTTGTCCACCAGCCCTACCATTGAGCCACAGTCACAAAAACACAATTATATAAAATAACAGTTACGTATTTGAGCAAAATACGGAAAATAATTTGAATCAGAGACCCGGTACCATGGGCGTCCATTCCAGGTTAGTTCCAGTCTCGTCGTCGGCATCCGTCCGTCTGCGAGAGACGATGATACAGCATCACTGTCGTTGACAACTGCACGAGTGGCTGAGGAGGCCGCCCCACGATCTGCAGTCTCTGTTGCACTTCGTGCAAACATGGGGGGGGATGACTGGGATGGCTGGTTTCTCCCCTGTTTTCCCTTTTGTCTTTTCTGGACTGCCATCGCCCTCCTGTTCTCCTCTGCGACTTTCGAGCCCTGCCTCACGGCCTGGCGCCAGGCTGGGCGCTCATTTGCCTCTTTCTCCCAAGTGTCAATGTCTATGCCACACAGTTTGAGGTCTCTTTTTCAGGCGTCTTTGTATCGGAGGAGAGGGCGTCCAGCTCTTCTTTTGCCCTCTGTCAGTTCACAATACAAGATGTCTTTGGGGATGCGGCCAGGTTCCATACGCTTGACATGGCCAAGCCAGCGCAGGCTTCTCTCGCTAACCATGGCAAACACACTGTTCGTGTTGACTCTTTCGCGCACCTCCGTGTCTGGCACTCTCTCTTCCCAGTGGATGTGGAGAATGCGCCGCAGGCATCTCATGTGGAAGCTGTTTAGTTTCTTCTACTGCTTCGCATAGGTGGTCAATGACTCACTGGCATAGAGAAGAGTGTTGAACACACAGGCCTGGTAGACACGCAGTCTGGTCTTCTCAGTCAGGCTGGAGTTGTTCCAGACTCTCTTAGTTAGCCTGGCCATGACTGCTGCTGCTGCTTTGGGAATCCTGTTATTCACCTCTATCTCAATGTTCAGTGTGCTGGAGATGGTGGACCCGAGGTAGGTGAAGTTCTCCACAGCTTCCAGCGTGTGTCCCTCAATGCTGATGGTAGGAGGGTGGTCTGAGTCTTGTGCCATCACATTGGTCTTCTTTAACTGATGGTCAGACCGAACTCCTTGCAGGCATGGGAGAGACGACTGACAAGCTGCTGCAGGCCGTCTTCTGTGTGAGAAGTCAAGGCTGCGTCGTCGGCGAACAGCATCTCGCGGATGAGCACGTGAGTGATTTTTGTTTTCGCACGCAGTCGGGCAACGTTGAAGACCTTGCCGTCAGCCCTGGTGTATATGTAGCCTTTTCGCAAGCAAAAAATACATTTTTGGGTTATTTAATTAAATACTCCACTGAGAGCAAATCTTACC
>NC_090893.1:31746914-31749414 GCF_036669925.1 Montipora capricornis
CTCCCAAATAAATACATAAATAAATTTATGGAACAGCAGCTATAAATAATTATCTTTCTTTCATGATGCAACAGACCGACCATGTCCCCATAATGCAAGCAAGTGACCATGTCCCCATAATGTTACACATATTTTGTGTCACAAAACCAATGTACAGCTATCTTTAATGGTGACAGAAAAAAGTTGAGGAGGAGTCTATTGGTCCCCACAATGTTACCCAAAAAAGTGAAAATTATATTGAAAGGCCACAGCCACAATAAAACACGGTAAGAATTAACAAATGATCTCTGGCTGAAACAATTAAAAAATGACATTTCATTGAACTTTAAATAGAATTTTTGTCAAACACCAAGGACTTAATTCATATTTCCAAAGTAAAACTTGAGCTAAAGCAACTGTCAACTCATGTAAACATTACTTTTCTTGTACAGGCACAATAGCCAAAAATTCTCTCCTTACCTTTACATGTTGTAGAATTTTTCCAATTCTTGTTTATATTGCATCTAAGATCACCTGTAATAGATTTAAGTCTAATTATTGTTAAAACAAATGCAAAGATTACAGGAAAGCGGGTTGTAACTTCTAATTAAAGATTAGGCAGTAAAAGAAAGTTTGCATAAGAAGTCTTAACTCTTCACTATTAAAATATCTTCAATTAGAAATACTTGCAGACTTGCATTCAGTCAAGCACAGAGATTGTAATTTAAAAAACTGTTTGTAAAGCATAAGCAACTGACAATTTTCCTACCATGTTACCCCGAGTTTTTGAAAAAGCACCACCAAAGTGCTTCCGTCCTTTATGGTTATAACAAAATTGATGCAGTTGACAAGGTTTACATCTAAGTATTAGCCCATGCAACGTTGCAGCATCAAACATGCTCTGTCACTGGTCACATGTCTGCTATCTCAGCAATTTTATCAGGGTTGATAAACTGTACCTTGGGAACTGTCTTCCTTTCCACACACAACTTCTTCACAATCTTGAGATGTGACCACCCCATCTACAACACAAAAATAATAGTCAAGGAACCATGCCCCTGTCATGTTTCTCAGATTTTGGATAACAGCAGCAATGTTTCAATATCTTTCCTCACACAAGCAAGTGACCATGTCCCCACAATGCTACCCAAATTCATGTAACAGCAGCCATACAGTGGAAATATCTTCCTTTCATAACATAAAAGACTAACCATGTCCCCATAGTGCAAGCAAGTGACCATGTCCCCATAATGTTACACAGATTTTGTGTCACAAAAGCAATGTACAGCTATCTTTCATGGTGACAGAAAACAGTTGAGGAGTCTATTGGTCCCCACAATGTTACCCCAAAAACGCGAAAGTATCGAAGGGCCATGCACGGCCACGATAAAACATGGTAAAAATCAAGAAATGATCTGGGATAAAGCAACTGTCAACTTGTGTAAGCTTACTTTCCCTCTGCATGCACAATCCCCTAAAATTCTCTCCTTACCTTTACGTGTTGTAGAATTCTTCCAATTCTCGTTTATATTGCCACTACGATCACCTGTAATAAATTTAAATCTAGTTATTGTTAAAGCAAATGCAAAATTAGGGGGAGCCGAGTTGTAACTATTAAAGATGTGATACTGAAAGAAAGTTTGCATGATAAGCAGTCCTGACTCTTCACTATAAAAATCTCTTCAATTAGAAATACTCGCAGACTTGCATTCAGTCAAGCACAAAGACTGTCATTCAACAAACTGTTCATGTGGCATAAGGAAGTGACAATTTTCCTGCAATGTTACCCTGTTTTTTTTTTTAAAGCAGCAATGTGCTTCTATCTTTTATGCATGGTTATAAAATGCAGTTGAAGACGTTTAAGTATTACCCCATGCAATGCTACACAATGAGAAATGCTCTGCCACAAGTCACACGTCTACTATCTCAGCATTATCATCAGGACTTGAACTGTACCTTTGCAACTGTCTTCCTTTGCACACACAACTTCTTCACAATCTTGAGACATCACTGCCCCATCTACAGCACACAAATAACAGTCAAGGAACCATGCCCTAGTCATGCCTCCCAAATAAATACATAAATAAATTCATGGAACAGCAGCTATAAATAATTATCTTTCTTTCATGATGCAACAGACCGACCATGTCCCCATAATGCAAGCAAGTGACCATGTCCCCATAATGTTACACACATTTTGTGTCACAAAAGCAATGTACAGCTATCTTTCATGGTGACAGAAAACAGTTGAGGTGTCTATTGGTCCCCACAATGTTACCCAAAAAAAGTGAAAATATTGAGGGCCACAGCCACGATAAAACGTGGTAAAAATTAACAAATTAATGACCTCTGGCTGAAACAATTAAATAAAACAAAATAACAACAACAACAAACCAATGACATTTCATTGAAGTTTAACTAGAATTTTGCCAAACACCAAGGACTTAATTAATATTTCTATAGAAAAACCTGGGCTAAACCAACTGTCAACTCATGTAAACATTACTTTTCCTGTACAGGC
>NC_090893.1:31754414-31771914 GCF_036669925.1 Montipora capricornis
ACCTCGCTATCTGATCACAAATCACTGTGGAAACCTGGCTACTAACATGCCTACCTTATTATGGACACTTTGAATGACTTCAGTCGCATTTTGTTGTATGCTAAAAGCTGGTACATTCTTTTTATTTAAGTTACCTTAAACTGAAACATGTTCCTGTCTTACATGACTGTCCACGCAATGATGACAAGGGTCATGTTTACTGTAGTTGGTCTCGGTCGAGGAGTGTTCGCTTATTTATTGGCACGGAAGCTAAAGATAGGATATTTCGAATAAGGATAAATTCAGTCTGTTAACCCTTTGGTTGTAACCACTAAAAATGTGATACAAGAATTATTTTGTCGATACACATTTGTTATTGTGCTTCCATTATCAAAACAAGTCCACAATGTCCCCATAAGTCACGCAAACAAAAAACATTGGTACTGTCTATGGGTGTGGGGGGAGTGGAAGGGAATTTTCTAGTTTGTAATTTATAATGGCACTATTAAAGTAGGCATAGTTTCAATGATGGCCTGTTTTGTTTCTGTTTATACTGATTTCAATGTTTCTTATAAATAATGCGTCAAAGTACCAGGATAGCGCGATGTACCCTCACCCCCTGACAGATGATACTTCATATCCTCATTGTAATAAGCTGAGAAATAAGCTTGTGAGTCAGACAAATACGGAGAAACTTACAGAAAATCACTTATGTCTTACATGTAAAACTATTCAGTCCCCTATCAGGCATCATAATAAAATTGACCATCTACGAGCATCCGTTTACTGTTTGCGTGACTGACGGCTAAATTGTGGACTTGTTTTGAAACTGGAAGATGTGTACTGACAGAAAAATGCGTGTCTCACATTTTTAGTGGTTACAACCAAGACATGGACTCTTGCTATAACCAAAGGGTTAACAGACAGAGTTTCTCGTTATCTGAAAGATCCTGTCTTTAGTTTCCGTGCCAATAAATGCCACTTTTTTCCTGTCGCGTAAGGTCGCACAACATTCAAGCTTCTCATGGCGTTGTGTCTGTTTAAACTTAATCGTGTGAGGAAACAACATACAGCGCCCAAATCTCTGAGTAGCGGTAAGTTTTCCTGGCTTTCTTCCCCGTAATTACCGCTATTAACAAAGGGTCTTAGTTTTCGTTCGAAAACTAAGAGCGGGGTTGTAGTTTTCGTACTACGAAAGCTAAGACCAGGTCTTAGGTCTTAGTTTTCGTAACACCCGAAATTATAAGCCATAAACTAACGTCACGCCCATAAAAATGTATTGTTCATTAGCGTGATTTTTTTTATTTTTTATGACCTGAATCTCGCCCGTTTATCGCTCAGAATATCGTTCAAATGTCAGAGTAGTACAAATGTCCCGCTCCATTCTCGCTCATTTATTGTTCAATTTTTATCGCTCCTGTCAGGCTGATTATCGTCACGCTCTGTATCGCTCATCAGCGAGACTTTTTATGGCCCGAATCTCGCCCGCGTCTCGCCCAGAATTTTCGTACGGGCATCTCTCCACAATGCTACCCAAATTCGTGTAACGTAGCTATACAGTGGAAATATCTTACTTTCATAATGTAACAGACTAACCATGTCCCCATAATGCAAGCAAGTGACCATGTCCCCATAATGTTACACACATTTTGTGTAACAAAAGCAATGTACAACTATCTTTCATGGTGACAGAAAACAGTTGAGGTGTCTATTGGTCCCCACAATGTTACCCAAAAAAAGTGAAAATATTGAGGGCCACAGCCACGATAAAACGTGGTAAAAATTAACAAATTAATGACCTCTGGATGAAACCATTAAATAAAACAAAATAACAACAACAAACCAATGACATTTCATTGAACTTGAACTAGAATTTATTTTTGCCAAAACCCAGGGACTTAATTCATATTTCTACAGAAAAACC
Organism: Montipora capricornis; assembly: GCF_036669925.1. Taxonomy (NCBI): domain Eukaryota; kingdom Metazoa; phylum Cnidaria; class Anthozoa; order Scleractinia; family Acroporidae; genus Montipora; species Montipora capricornis. The sequence goes on from NC_090893.1 coordinate 31,756,318, forward strand.
TGGGCTAAACCAACTGTCAACTCATGTAAACATTACTTTTCCTGTACAGGCACAATAACCAAAAATTCTCTCCTTACCTTTACATGTTGTAGAATTCTTCCAATTCTTGTTTATATTGTCTCTAACATCTCCTGTAATAGATTTAAGTCTAATTATTGTTAAAACAAATGCAAAGATTAAGGGGAAGCGGGTTGTAACTTCTTTTAATTAAAGATTTGACACTGAAAGAAACTTTGCATGATAAGAAGCCCTAACTCTTCACTATTAAAATCTCTTCAATTAGAAACACTTGCAGACTTGCATTCAGTCAAGCACAGAGATTGTATTTTAACACACTGTTTGTAAAGCATAAGCAACTGACAATTTTCCTAGGATACCACCCGGAGTTTTTGAAAAAGCACCAAAGTCCTTCTGTCCTTTATGGTTATAACAAAATTGATGCAGTTGACAAGGTTTACATGTAAACAATATAACAATGTAAAATCTCTTCAGTTGGAAATACTTCCAGACTTCAGGGGTTTCATTAATTGAAGAAAGAGAATGGTATGGGATTCTAAACAGGCGGGTACCCCTAAGATTTCTTTGGCGTGGCCTTTTCAGTACCGCAACAACCAAGGCGTCTACTGTGTTCATAGTATACAGGCGCCGGTACCCGGGTCCCGGCTTCTAATAACAACCCTGAACTTGCATTCAGTCAAGCACAGAGATTGCAATTTAACAAACTGTTTGTAAAGCATTTAGCAACTGACCATTTTCCTACGATCTTACACCAAGTTTTTGAAAAAGCAGCAATCTGCTTCTGTTTATTATGGATATAAGAAGTTAATGCAGTTGACAAGGTTTACATCTAAATATTAGACCATGCAACATTGCACAATCAAACATGCTCTGCCACTGGTCACATGTCTATCATCTCAGCATTTTTATCAGGGTTGATAAACTGTACCTTTGGAATTGTCTTCCTTTCCACACGCAACTTCTTCACAATCTTGAGACGTGACCACCCCACCGACAGCACACAAATAATAGTCCTGAAAGGAACCATGCCCCATGTCATGTCTCCCAGATTTTCAATAATAGCTGCAATGTTTCACTATCTTTCCTCGCACAAGCAAGTGACCATCTCCCCAAATTCGTGTAACATAGCTAGACAGTGGAAATATCTTTCTTTCATAATGTAACAGACTAACCATGTCCCCATAATGCAAGCAAGTGACCATGTCCCCATAATGTTACACACATTTTGTGTCACAAAAGCAATGTACAGCTATCTTTCATGGTGACAGTAAAAAGTTGAGGAGTCTATTGGTCCCCACAATGTTACCCAAAAAAAAACGTGAAAATATTAAAGGGCCATAGCCAGGATAAAACACTGTAAGAATTAAGAAATGATCTGGGCTGAAGCAACTGTCAACTCATGTAAACATTACTTTCCTTCTACATGCACAATTACCTAAAATTCTCTCCTTACCTTCACCTGTTGTACAATTCTTCCTACCGGTATTCTCGTTTATATTGTCACTAAGATCATCTGTAATAAATTTAAATCTAGTTATTGTTAAAGCAAATGCAAAATTAGGGGCAGGGGAGTTCACTATAAAAATCTCTTCAATAACAAATACTTGCAGACTTGCATTCAGTCAAGCACAAAAACTGTCATTCAACCAACTGTTCATGTGGCATAAGCAAATGACAATTTTCCTGCAATGTTACCATGTTTTTTTGAAAAGCAGCAATATGCTTCTGTCATTTAATTATTACCCCACGCAATGCTGCACAATGAGAAATGCTCTGCCACAAGTCGTACATCTACTATCTCAGCATTATCATCAGGACTTGAACTGTACCTTTGCAACTGTCTTCCTTTGCACACACAACTTCTTCACAATCTTGAGATATCACTGCCCCATCTACAGCACACAAATAACAGTCAAGGAACCATGCCCCAGTCATGCCTCCCAAATTAATACATTAATAAATTCGTGGAACAGCAGCTATAAATAATTATATTTCTTTCATGATGCAACAGACCGACCATGTCCCCATAATGCAAGCAAGTGACCATGTCCCTATAATGTTACCCAAATTCGTGTAACATAGCTATACAGTGGAAATGTCTTTCTTTCATAACGTAATAGACTAACCATGTCCCCATAATGCAAGCAAGTGACTATGTCCCCATAATGTTACACAGATTTTGTGTCACAAAAGCAATGTACAGCTATCTTTCATGGTGACAGAAAACAGTTGAGGAGGTGTCTATTGGTTCCCACAATGTTACCCAAAAAACGTGAAAATATTGACGGGCCACAGCCACGATAAAACATGATAAAAATTAAGAAATGATCTCTGGCTGCAACAAGTAAACAAAACAAAATAACAATTACAAAACAATGACATTTAAATCAACTTTAAATAGAACTTTGCTCAACACCGAGGACTTAATTCATATTTTTCTAGTAAAACCTTAACTGAAGCAACTGTCAACTCGTGTAAATGTTACAGGTTAATTATTTCTTTCCTTAGGTGAATTTGTTTTGAACAGGTCAATTTGTTTCAACCTAGGTCAGTGTGTTTCAAGCTTGGTCAATTAATTTTGTTTGAACTTGAATGGGTGAATGTGTTTCAAACTAGGTCAATTTGTTCTAACCTAGGTCAATTTGATGTTACAATAAGATCAATTTGTTATAAACCTTGGTTGGTTAGTTCTTAACCAGGGCAATTACAGTGCAGATGTGAAGGTCACTTTGTTATCATCCTGCAGTAGGTTTATTAAACGGCTTGAAGGCTAATTTAATAAATTCAAATCAGGCCTTTAAACATTGTCTTGTAGTTTCTAAAGGGTGTTAACATTTTTTAAAGTTAGTGTCGGATTTACGAGTCAGTATATAGTTAAAACAGAGGTACATGTACTGTACGGTAATAATGGGTGGTATATTCTCTTTTGCAAGTAGTTTATTGAATATTTGGTGTATCATATTATATGCATATGTATTTTAGGTCATGCAGTGCTAACAGGGGTACTTATTGTTCATTACTGTCAATACTTGCCAAAGCAAATTGCAAAACTCTAATTAACATTGCATTAGGCTGTAATACAGTCATGTTTACTTGTAGCCACAGGGTACACCGAGTCCAAAACAATCATTTTTAATATGTTTGTTAGTGGTGCATGTACCTGTCAAAGATAAAACAAATCTTACCAATGCCATAATCCATTACGCTTGATGCATAACCGATTGTCATGGATGAAAATTTATATGAGAAATTAAAATTTCAAATAATTATTATAAGTTATATGTATCATTCTAGCTGCCACTGCTAATTTTGAGCAGTATTAATTGTGTGGTATCATTTTGTAAGGGGTGGGGGAGTGGGGAAGGTGCTCAAAAAGGCAAAGTTTATCCACAATTGTCCTGAAATTATACAAAGCAGAGCCAAAGTTATGGGAATAGTTTCGGTTTTACCAAAACACTTTGACTTAATTGCACACATGTACATGTGAAAAATATGTGCAGTATTTATCAGCAGATTAATTGATGAACGACTAATTCTGTGAAGACCACATGGAATACTTTAATTTACTACATGTGCAAGGTGCCAAAAATATAGTTTTTGTTTGCCGCAAAAACAAAACAAAAAAGAAAATCAAATTGACCTACATGTACGTTGAAACAAACTGACATGGTTTGGAAACAGATTGGCCTAAGGTTTGATTTGACCTGCAACATAAACATTACTTTACGTGTACAATTACCTAAAATTCTCTCCTTACCTTTACGTGTTGTAGAATTCTTCCAATTCTTGTTCATGTTGTCACTACCATCACCTGTAATAGATTTAAATCTAATTGTTGCAACAATATAAAGATTGGAAGATTGGGGGGAAGGGGGGTTAATAAATCACAATTAACCTCTGAAATTGATGATAGCACAATGAAAATGGCATTTCAAAGTTTCTACATTTCGAAATGTTCTGAGGGTGCCCACCACCCTAGCTTCAGAATTGTCACAGCCACCTACTTTTCCAGAGTTGGCCACCTACTTCAAACATTTTGAAAACCCTGGTTTACCCCAATCTAAAAAACACAGAAACATACCAGATTTAACTCGCCATGGAAGATCCTTTAAACCATAATCATATCGTAGCACTTCATTTGGAGCTATGTCCTTTGTTGCAAAAAGGCAAAGGCACACCTTCCCAGAAACGATCACCTTCTTCATCTTACAGTTGGCTTTCTTTGCAGGCAGATCATTAACCAGGCGCCCAAGGCCATGTGAGAAAGTGGCATCAATACTGTAATTGAATTACAGAGAGACGTTTACTAAAACCCCAGAATGTAGAATATGGAAACAGAAATTACCCATCTCAGTTTTAAGTGTAAAATTGTGACTGCAGTGCTGTGCAGTCAATTTGATATTCCATCAAGCAGTGGTCTTCTTTGCTTGCTTCCCACCATTTTGTTTGCACTTGCTAGTCTCTGTGTAGAGCTTAGTTGGTTCAATTCAAGAGATTGTAAGCAAAATCATGGTTCATCTGATCCTTTTTCGTATAGGACCCAACTGGTAAGAACTACTATTTTGAGGAACAGTTTGGCAGAACATTTGTTGAGAGTATTTTGATCACAGTTTGAATTTCAGTATTAAGTGAAGGCACATGCCAATCCTTTCTGTTTAGCTGTAACTAGATTATCTTAGGACTTAGAACTCAGGATTCAGGAGTGTGTGGTTTACCAACAAGTGTAATTTTTCTGTGGCCTGTTAACCTTCCCACAGCAACTATCGAGTCTGACTGCAGATTTCCCTCGGTAAAAAAGCGGCCTGCCAAGGGAATAGCGAGGGGAAGTCGCCAGAAGGACAAGCGGCAATACCACCATAAAGGGGTCAATACTTTCACATGGTACTGAACCCCCAAGAGTGTATCCGCAACTAATTGCTACAATAGGAACATTTTTTTTTGTACTACATTTTGATGTACATATTCAAACTGGAGATGATATCAGAACCTGAGTTAGAGAAAGATTAAAAATTACAAACAAGGACAACCAGTAATACAGTAATCAAACTTTCCTTTTTTAAAAGCTGTGAAGGTTTTTTAATACTGTACGTACCTAATTATTTAAATAATTTTCAAGAAAGCTTACCAGTAGGTGGCTTCATTCCACTGAAAAAAATAGAGGAAGTTTCCAAAATCTAAGGAGTACTGTTTTTCTCGCCTTTCTCCTTCTTCAGCTGATACAAGTTCTCCTTTATATTGTAACAAGAAGTGACCACTCTTAAACTCCCTGGTTGCAAATACACCTTTCCCTTGAGAAATAAAAGTAATTAACATATCACAAGTAGTTCTGTTCTGGTAAATGAGAAGTCATAGGTTTGACTACTGTTAAAACACTCAAGGACCACTTATTGTAGAATAAGACCTGCAGAAGAAGCAACAAACTACATAATCATACCAATGTACTCGCTGATGTACCTTTCCTCAAGGCCAGGTTGGTCACTATTGCTGTTAATGTAAGCAAGAGCCACATCTTCTGGACGTCCGCCATTTCCTCTCTATGTACAAACACACAGTATGGACAGCCACTCATTTTATATCAACAATACATGTAATAAGGCTGAGTAATAATGTTAAACTGTAAATTTGTAGAGCGCACTTTCCATGATAAAATGATCAAATGTACTCAAATTAAAATGGATAAAATACAATAAAATACAGAACCATGAAAAAAATATATAATTCTATAAAAAGGCTAAGCTAAAAAGGTTCATTTTTAGAAATCTCTTAAATACATCTATCGATTCAGCATTCCTGATAATAATATAATTATTATCACAAGGCAAGGCATCCACAGCTTTGGTGCAGCAATAAAGGATCTATCTCCCAGACGAGTGTAGAAATTGATTGTATATTTGGGGTGTCCAATAACAAAGCATTGTGTGATCTTAGATTAATTATTGTACCTCTGTGAGGACCCTTCCATGTATAAGATTAGAAATATAGCTTAGTGAGCGGCCATGAAGCACTTTAAATGTGATTAAAAGTACTTTAATTTAATTTTGTACATAATTGGGAGTCAATGCAAATGTTTCAATAATGTTATGTGACAAATTTTGATTCCCTGAAAATTAATCTGGTAGCCACATTGTGAACTCTTTGGAGTTTTGCCAGCTGACACGCAGAACGTCCATACAGGAGACTATTACAATAATCAACTCTGCTTGTCACAAATGTATGGTTAAGAGTCTCTCTAGCATTCTGAGATACATTGTAATATTTCCCAATTGATCATATATTGTAGAGATGGAAGAAAACTGCACCACAGGTTTTAGTTACATGCAACTCCAAAGAAAATTTGTCGTCAAACCAGGGGACTAAATGTCTGACAAATGAGGAAGCAGCATTTATTTCACAGTTTCCAACATGTATGTTATTAAAGCGGATCTTGGCAAGTTGTTGTCTGGTTCCAATTGTCATAAATAAATAATATTCTGTCTTGTCATCATTATGCTTTGAATAATTATTTTGCTCTGGCCCATTCCCTAAACAACTTCCATTTCTTGCACGGCACTAACTTGGCTTGTTTCACAATCTGGGTTAAACACTAAATAAAGTTGAGAGTCAGACATCTAGTAAATGTTTCTTCACAATATCAAATATTATCAATTGCATAGATGTTAAAATAATAAAAGTGGTCCTATACATGACCCTTGAGGAAGAAAACACCACCAAGGCTTGTCATAAAGGCATCAGAGCCTAAGTTGTAGACAAATCAAAACTTGGGGTAAATGTTGAACTTTATAAAAATTAATAATTCCTATTGATGCTTACCCTATAGGATCTTGTTTGCTTTTTCATTATTCATGACACAAAAAGGTAACCTAAAAACAAGACAGCAATATCCAGTTATAAGCCTGGTTCCCATATGCCAGTGACCTACTCACGACATAGCCACCGGTAGTGCCTGGGATGTTCCGATATATGAGAACATACATTATGTACACGGCTGGCATAAAAAACCATCGCAGATCATAACTACTTGCATGCCTGTGAAGTTGACTCAAGTTCAATTTCAAAGGCATGTCGGCAGTTCTTCCACCACACTGGCAATAAAAACATACTTGGCAATTGTCAGCAATGTGCAAGTAAATTTAATTTGTTAAGAAATAAAAAATAAGTTCAATTTTGCACTGTATAAGTAATAAATCATTACTATTAATTATTACGTTCAGTGAGGACATGTCTACAATGCAACTGGGAGGAAAAATTAATTCAACTGGTGACTACAAAGTAATCAAAGGTAGGACGGCGGCATATGAGAAGCAGGCTTTCTATTTTAGGCCTACCGATTACAGTAACGGATGTAGCTTTGTACAGTGAACAGTAAGGCTAACAAGGCTAATAAAATGATTCTAACAATATTATGTTTAAATATCTGCCAGAAATCATTATCATACGAATAACTGACACAGGTAGACTTTAGATGGGAGTGCATAGCCCAAGCACACTATGGAGTAAAAAAGCGGGAATTTCACGTGGGAAAAGCTTTAAAAAGTCTTTTTTCTTCAGAAAGCGGTAAACGCTATTTGATATTTCGCCGACAAAACACTAATTGCAATAAATTTTAAAGAGATTCGCATACAGGAGAGCGGCCGGTACAGGGAAACGAGAAATCCAAACCGAAAGATCCAGTTCGAGTGTATGTACATGTGCAGTCTTTCATTCTCCTTGTGAGGACGATCGTTGTAAGTCTTGGGAATGGACAAAAAAAGATAGCAACCTGTCGGCCACTCCGACTTTCGATCGTTTAGGTTGTCTTAGATTAAGAACTTCCAAAGTTCATCCCCCCAAAAAATAAAATGCTGGCAAATCCTGATCAGATAAACAAAGGAGACTTTTGTCTGATTGGCTGTTGAAAATTGTAGTATCCAGTTTTCCAACCGCGTGCTGTAATATAAACAAAGATGGCTTTCGAAGCGGTGATTTCAACCTGTGCTTCTTCGATCGTTCTATATAGCTTCTGCCAGTTGAAGGTGGTCATTTATAGTTTACGTGACAGGGAAAGATTCTGCAAGGGGCATTTTAGTCGGTGGGAATTTTTCTTTCGTTACGCTTCTTGTAAGCAGCCCTTTTAGTCTGCTCGGGGAAGCAACGCCTCTGAAGTTGCTTCGAGTCACCTTTTATACTTTTTAGCTTTACTTCTCCATTTAAGTGAACAACAAATGCTCAAAGTCCGAAAAGACCCGAGCAAAGGCCAGATTCCTTTGTTGGGAAGGGAGTACTATCTAACGTTGTTGCGAAATATATCCCTCGAGCTCGCAGGCTTCGATATATCCAACTTGAATGCAGCGCTGGAAGGAAGTATGTCACTTCATTCACTTTCTTTCATTGATCGTTTAGAGTTATGAGATGTCCTCAGTCCTTTGAAAGAACATCTTATCTCAACAGATACGTCGACAGAAATTTAATACCAGCCGCTATTTTGTGTATGTGTCTGAGGCCAACCTGGTTCACTGCATTTATCTCATGTGCAAACACTCTCAAGATACACTACCTTAAAAATTTCAAGAACTTTCATTTCACGGAACCAAAACATTATTCTTAGATACATCAACTGATCATGAAGGCATGTTTGATAATATATGCTAAAATGAGTCAATAATGAAGTTCCAGTTTATTACTTTATTGGATAATTCTGTCCTTGATCTATGGTAACTCCATTAAGTCTAGCCATAGTAATTATTCATTGTTTTCATCATTTATGCTACCAGCGAATTATTTATTCAAAAGTGATGTTGATGTTCTTAAGAAATCTATACAATAGTGACGAATGATGTGGTCACTGCCATCAGACTTGTAGGTTGTACTGAAATGAAATTTTCTGAATGAGTTCTCTTTGGGGAGGTAAAAATTTCACTTGACCATTTGAAGATGTAAAATTACACCCACATTAAATGTACAATTAAAATTGGGATGTCTGGAAATACATAAAGTAGGTCTTGTCTTCTGTGCAATGTTTAAAATTAAAAGGACAATTAAAGGCAAAGGAGACTTTGTGATAGAACTCTGATACAATATTAACTACTCATTAATTTCGATGTGGGCAGTTCATGCTCATTCATATTCATTGCTCACTTTTGTGGTAAGTTACTATCTCACTGCAGAGAATAAAGTAAATTTATCTAAATCAGGATGAAAGTGTACAAAATGTGCAGCCATTGATCTTAAATGTTTTTAGTCTATTAATTAACCCATTGACCCGTGGGGGTTCCCTATTGAAGAGTAAAATACCAAGTATGGCCGGTTTTGGCCGGTTTAGGGGTGAAAGGGATTTATATTATAATATTATTAAATATAGTACGTCAATAATATTACCGTATCAGTAATTGAGCCAGTATTTAATAATTAATATGTCCCAATAAAATTTAATATTGATTCCAACAGTGTTAAGTAATTAATATACATTGATTTATGATGATGGAACATCACACACCATTTTGTGTTCATTAAATTTATTTTTTACTTCATTCTTGGTGTATGGCAACTTATAGTAACTGCAAAAAACTTGCAGAAGAAATTGAAGAGAAGGTATACCTGAATATTATGGCTGTTTTGTGTGTCAAAAAATTTAATTGACCTGTTTTTTGTTTATTTTTGCTGCCATTCCTTGCACACAGTCACATGTCTCATAAAACTTGAATGTGCAGACAAAGGTAAAATAATTCACTGTACAAATTTTAAAGAATTGTTATATTTGTATTATTTATTAAATGGGATTCCAAAAGCAGAAAGGTGCAAATAGTGACACACACACCCATGCAAGGCAGCCACACAAGGCAATGAAAATTTTAAAATATACATTATTTACAAAATATAATGTACAATTACTTATCATGTAAATCATCATAAACAAAATTATTATATTTTACAATAATTACTTGTCATGTAAATTTTACTATACAGTTTGTAAATATCTTTAAAATTTCAATCACTACAGTTTCCCTCAAATTTAAAGTAAGAAATTTATCAAATCGAAAAGTGCAGTGCAAAGTTGTGGTAAGCAGGCATTTTTATTTGTAAATATTACTACACTAACTAAACATTTTTTATGTAATTAAGTATAATTTTTAATATCTGGGACTAATATTTATTGCAATAAATGCAAGAGTCTTATTTGCAGTACATTGCATTTAAGAATGCATTGCATCTCAAGAATTTGACCCAGAGTTGAATCAACGCATCAAGTGCCAAGTTTCGATGAAAATTAGGTTTACTTTCACAGGGCATTTTCGTGCGCCCTGCCACTTTTGAAGGAAAACTTTCAAAGCAGTTCGATTCTTCACAAATATGTGCTTTCCATACTAATGGCGATCGCTGGACAAAGACATATTTGCTGAGATTTGACCGAAAGTAACGTGAAGACTGACGCCATTGTCTGATTTAGGGTAAGAAAATTTCATTTTCGCGTCAAATATACACGGTTGTAGTTCACATTTCAAGAGGAGAAAAGACAAAAAAATGTCCAGAAGGTATGAAAATCACTCATTAACAATACAGAGACTTTTGATGTCTTAGTCCAGAGAAAATAACACTTGATGGTGGAAAAAACAAGCACTGTTTCGTCGACAAAGAAAAGCACTTTGGTAAACGAAGAAGTCGAAACGTCGGGGTTCCGTATTCGCTGTGCCACTTTTACCGGGAGTATCTCTAGTCAGACCTTATCTTTGGCTCACAAAATATCACCTGTTGACGGCTTTTCGTGGACGAACGTCGGAGACAAAAGTCCTGTACTCTTAATGACCGAGTTCGGTTTAAACAGAAAAAGCTGTAAACCGATTGACATTTTGCAAAATGACTCTTTCGTCCGGAAAGGATGTATTCGCGTCAAAGAGAGAACAAACGAAATTCTTCTGTCATGTTTTTCTGTTACTTACCTTAACTCCATTCATTGATAAGTTTTAAGCTGTGACATCCTTTGAACGGTTTACCAGCTCATTTACCACTGACGCGCCTTAAGCAAATCCCGTCAACCTGGCAAATTTGTTTTGCATTCACTTCAAGCGCGGGTATCCACGTGAAAAAACCACAGCGGAAAATTTTAATGCCGGTTCCAGTCACTTTAATACGTAACATTATTCAATATTGTGATTTGCACATTCAATCATGACCATACGCGTTGCAAATAAGGCAAAATTTTTCCAACTTCGCGCAATTCTTTGACAAGTCTGAGCACACCGCATCATTCTAAAACAGCCGATCTAAGCATGTTTCGTTTCATCCGAGATAAAGGACTTTCCCAAGTAGAAGGAATTGCCGAGGTCTTTCTAGCTTTTGTCCATCTTCTTTCGGTATTTGTACCACAAGTGCATAGATAGCATTGAAAGTGAATGCAATAAAACCTACAACTAGCGACAGCGTCGACATCTTTTCTTCCCGTGTTCTAAGACTGTCTCGAAGGTTTTCAACCAATCACAATGCAAATAAAATTGAATTTGCCATTGATAATGCGCATGCGTGACATTAGTCTCCTTTGTTGATCAGATAATATATCAAATGCGATTTTGTACTTGCCCTGGCATATTGTTGAGGAATTTCAACACAGTGAGTTTACCCTTATCAGAAAATTCTTCTGAGGCAAGTTTTTCCAACATAAAAAGCAACATCTTTTAGGTATATTCTATATATACACACGTCTGTGTCCTAAAATGCTTCTTTACCTTTCACGCGATTCCTCGAGGACCAAACTGGCGACCAAACAGGCGGGAAAAACGCGGCAAAATTCCCGACAGTACTGGATTTTACTGATCAGCGGTGCTACCAGCTGAAGCACCCAATGAGAATACCGCTTTTATGTGGTTACCGACTACATCTACATAGACCAATAGACCAATAGACCTACATAGTTGATTGGTTGAGATGGTTGTGTTTATTTTGGATTGTTTCCTGAGCCAATCCAAAGAGCCGTTGTAGGTACTATTTTCATTTGGTTGTGAAAAGCGTGTAGTGAGTGCATATTTTGCAGGATTTTACATTTTCGAGTGTTAGGTGAGTGAGAATTTTGCTTACATTACCTTCTTACTTTTCAAAGCAACTACTCAAACTATGTTTCCGGTCAAGAACGCGTTCATGTGTGGTCTTTACCTCAAGCAATCGGAAAAATCATATGGTGCCTGGTTCCCTGAAATCGCTGCGATCGTCGCAGTCGTGCGCTGCGATCACTGTATGGGAAAAAGGAGACAAGCGATCGCTGCGATTTGGTTCTTAAATTGTTTCCATTTAATTGCTGCGATCACTGCGAAACCAAAATTCGGCGATCGATGTAAGGAATGATTGATTACAAAGTTCTCTGGGAGATAATCCTATTACCACTGTTGCCACGAGGTTTCCCATTTGGAAAATTCCCATCCCTGCAATCGCCAAGAATCTCTGTGCAAATGAAAGCACCCATTATGTTTATAATTATCGCATCATCCTCGTGCTTATCCTTATGCTTGCCTCCTACATGTAAATCAGCCAAAGCGAGAGTATCAAAACTATAAAAGTACCTGCGAGTGGTTTTAATTATTCATTTTCAGAGTTAGGTGGGCTCATAGCCACGTTGATTTGGTGATCCCAGCGATCGTAGCGATCATATGGAAACCAGATTGCTCACGTGGTGAAAGTCATGAGGCAGATAAAGTACAAGTCATGAAAGGCTATGTTGATCTTTGCAATCTGTGCTTTCTAATGACACACTAAGCTTAGAATTAATTTTCAGTAAAGAAAAGGGCAAGATTTCCGCACAGCTCCCTACATTAATTATACATGCATTTTGTGACTCAAACTGAATCTTTCCAAGAAAAGAAAGCCTGGAATAACATTTGCATGAGTGCCCTTGTTGTAACCACTAATGTTAGAGTAGTCTCATCGGCACTTACACACAAGCCAGGGTAAACAACAAACATCAGGGGCACCCAACAAAAAATTATTTGCAAAATGCAGAATAATAGGCAGGAACAGTACGATAAAGCACTAATAAAACACTTTTTGTGTTTTTTCAATGTTGCTGGGGAAAAAAAGGTGTTCTGCACTCTCAGGATGATCATGAGCAAAATTCCAGCTTCCAGCGAGATAGTGAGGAAAATACCCAGCCAGCCGACTTTGTGGCACTATTTCCCAGCCAGCAAATTACGTTAGACATTTATCGGTAAACACAATTTCATGCAATGCTAACCTCGTGGATGTAAACCGCTTGTCAAATTGGTCACAAACCGATCAAAACCAGTATTTTTATGCACATGCAATGAATTGAACAGCAGTAAGTGACATGTGAGCAAGTTCTCCTCCAGTCTCCCTTATTTTCTGTTCTCAGCCAGCCAGCACGGATTGACATGCTAAAAATATTAACAGTTTCCTAGCAAAAGTGTATGAAAATTAGTAACTTGCCAGCCAGCTGAATATCCACTGCAGAACAGATATTTTGTGGAACACCTTCATTGGGTGCCCCTGAAGCATGCCAACTGTCTTTTATTATCTGGGAATCTTTGACAGATACCAGCCAATCTCCCAGTCTCCCTTACAGCTCACCACATCTCCAATATGAAAAAAAGCTTTATGTGTATTTGACTTTTTTCCCAGTCCAGTACACTAAGAATCATCTATCATGGTTGTCAGATGGCCAGATGTTGCTTGTGCAAACTCCCTCCTCTCCCCACCTGATATACAATGTACCCAATTAGACTATCGGCTCAAACTTTTTGAAAGTCACTTTTTGGTGTCAGACCTAAAATTATAATATAGTTGTCAGACATAAATGTTGATCGCAAGGAAGCAAAGACACTTTGTACAATATCACATGAAGGTGCTGATTCCTGCTTATTCTTGAAATAGTCAAAATGGCTGCCCAACTATTGTAATCGAAATTTGGAGGTGCATGCAACATTTCAAGGCTTAATGCCAGTGAAAACCAAGGCCAAAGAGGTGAATTAGAGAGAAAATGGAGCATAAATAATATTTCATGCCATCTCACTTTAAGCTAAAGACCATAAATAATAACTTACAGGACTTGAAATAATGGCCAGTCAACAGACAATGTCCTGTCAGACTCGGGTAGTAATCAGACAAATTGTTTAGAACATTTAATTTTGAACTATTTGACCATCATGAGGGACATTATTCATGTTACTGTAAGCATCATCATTCATGCAATCTGGGGTCACTTTTGCAAAAGTTCTGATTGTTCAAATTTTTCGAATATGACCAACCAAAAATGGGCGGTGTCCAAGCAAAAACAATGGTTGACTGCATGGACAATGCAACAGGTGCCTGCCTGCCTGCCAGTTATTTCGAGCCCTGAACTGATAAAAACACTAGGCTTGGCACACGACCATGGAACACGGGCGACCAAATTGGTGACTAGCTCCAGTTTTTAGTCACCAAAATGTTTTCTTTTACTTGCCATGGTGACCAAAACAGTCACAGCTTGGAGCAGTGACAACTGTTCTTGATTTCATTTTCATTGGATTATTCGCTTGGAATTCAGTACAAACAATGTCACAAAAAGGTAGCTTTAAAATGACAGCAAGTTTTAACATCATTGTCATCACCATTTTCATGCAGTCAATGATTTTCTAACTGTACAGGTGTATGTACAGTGCAGGTAAAGTAAGTATTGTAACTATACAAGTGAATATATATGAAATGTCATTTGCAATGATCAATCATATCTTCATATTGTAACTACATGGATGATCTGATTGCTTGAGAACCAGTGGCTATGACCAACACTATGGGATATTTCATATACCATTTTTTTTATTTAACTTCCTGTTGACAATCCAAAGGACAGTAAGTCTTTGGCCTAACTTATTAAAGACTGGTAAATATAACTATTAGGGTTTTTGGCCAGCTCTTGCTTTATGTCATACAAGGGTTTATTGGTAACATGCTTAATTTGTGGTTATGTTCTTTTGAATTGCTTATATGGTTAGGTTAGGGAACCACAGGGCATGCTTAGTTCATGAATAATCATAAAATCACACAAAGAAGAGTTACTAATTTTACCTGTTTTTTTTTTTTTTTTTTTTTTTTTTCAGTTTAATGTCAATCCTTGATATCCTGAATGGAGGTAAAAACCATATACATGCAGAACAGATGAATTGACTGGCCAAAGCAAAAACTTAAAATTACTACACAATCATAATGTAACTTAGGTCGCACATGATTGCATGTAGTTAAAATTACTGTATATTTAATATTTATTTCTTTCTGGCAATTCTCTTGCAATCAGAGGGAGAGTTCACTAGGGCTAAACATAGAGAAGAAAACAACAAAATATGCAGAAACTTCAGAAAGTACTTACGTACTACAGTAGAAGCTCTCATAAGCAACCTGCCCGGGAATTTGAAAAAGTGGTTACAACTAGGGCTGGCTCCTTACGAGAATAGGTTCTTGTATGCAACCAAAATTATAATCAATAGAGTGGCCGCAAAAGCTTCTAGCAAAAGTAATTGGGATTTGAAAATTTGTATGAGAGAATGTTTGGGAATGCATCTACAAAAACTGGAAACTTTTTTGAGGGTCCCCTATACCACTTTGGAAAATGCATTCACGTAAAAATAT
>NC_090893.1:31781914-31799414 GCF_036669925.1 Montipora capricornis
CCTTTGGCTTTCCCTGAAATTATTTTCATTAATGTTTATCAAACAGAACAGTGCTTACCGGTAAACGTGCTACCAAACTGGTCGTTAAGTGCTCGCTGAATGTCTTCTCTTGCAGCGATTTTCTTCTCCTGCCGCTTGTAGTCCGCCGAACATGTATTAAAGAGGCAGTCTGCCTGTGCCCAACGGCTTATTAAATATTCTTCTTCAGAAGGCGACCAAGTTTTCTTGCTTCCTTTGGAGTTTACTCCTTTTTTTTGGCGACTTTTTTTAGGTCGTGTTACAAGCAAATACGCCATGTTTGTGACAAACTACCCTCGGGGATACACCAAAGTAGGTTTTTGTTACTCTCAAACTGAACAAACCGCCAGTAAATCGCCTCAAAATTCGAGCATGTTCGAAATCTCGGCGATTTTGTGGCGACAAATCGCCACGAAATCGCAATGAAATCGCCGCTATTTTACACTTGCAATTTGGAATCGCCACAAAAATCGCCGCAGAAATCGCCGCTTAAATCGCCGCAAAAATCGTCCGTGTAAACGGGCCTTGGTCAGAGAAGAGTTACATTAAACTGCCGTCGATAAAGTTTCATTTACCATAGCTTTCATAATGGTTAGTTTCACGCCGGGTTTTACGTCCGGGATTTCGGCGCGTGCGATCGCGTTTGGACGCAGTTGGCCCTTCGCTGCTTTCTGATACCGACCTTCCCCCCGGTACGGCATTGAGGGAGAGATATGTCGGACCCTAACCATATGAGACAAATCCCACTCCTACTCACCGCTCCGGACCTCTTGGGAGGCGCGGTGGCCTCATGGGTAGTGCGCTTGACTCTGGATCGAGTGGTCCGGGCTCGGGCCCTTCCCTGGGACGTTTTGTTGTGTTCTTGGGAAAGACACTTTACTCTCACGGTACCTCTCTCCACCCAGGTGTATAAATGGGTACCGGCGAAATTAATACTGGGGGTAGCCCTTCGATGGACTAGCATCTTGTAATTGTAAATAGCGCTATATAAGCAATAATAATCCCAACTAGGGGAAAGTAGAAATACTCCTAGTTGCTTAATGCTACGGAAACCGGGGATAAGCCCCGGCGTGTTGGGCCACTGTTTCGTAAGCAAACTTTACCTTTACCTTTACGTCCGCTGTTTGATAGCCTCGTTTCCACGTAAGCTTTGCCAATCATACAAAATAATATGACATCATTTGACACACAAGCGAACCTAACCCTTGCAACTGTTATGCAATTTATTTGTAGTGACGCGCCGCGATAGCTTACATGATATAATATCAAATATCTCTTTGAGGTGCATAATCTATCTTATTTTCGTGTTATTTGGTTTAAAAGGATGCGAAGTTATGGATATTTTAATGACAGAGCCTCGTTTCCATGCTGGGAACAATACGCCATTTTAAAAAATCTCCATAAAACGACACGGTGCACGTTACAAATGCCACCAAAATTTTTCTTGTTTTTGAAGGTCCCTGGCCTGAAATTTCCAAGGGAATCCACTTGCTCCTGGACTATCTGGCCTGTCCGACCTCTTGTTTGAAATTGAAACCAACATACAACTTATTTGACCGCAACGCTTTGATTCAAACCACATGAAACTGGTTTTATGTTCGATTGTTGAAGTCTTCAATTTTCGAACGTTCGATTGTGTTCGATTAGCAAAAATGTTGGGTGAGTTCGATTACGTTCGATTACCGAACCCAATCGACCTCTATCGAGCGATGGAGTTCCATTACGTTCGCTTTTGG
The DNA here is from genome assembly GCF_036669925.1 of Montipora capricornis. Classification (NCBI taxonomy): domain Eukaryota; kingdom Metazoa; phylum Cnidaria; class Anthozoa; order Scleractinia; family Acroporidae; genus Montipora; species Montipora capricornis. Next base: position 31,783,669 of record NC_090893.1, read on the forward strand.
GAAAAAAAAGAAGGTGTATTACCTTTAATAATTACTTTCAACTTTTGTCTCGTATCTTCCTCACTTCGCACTTGGAAGCGTTTTGTCGCTGGCCATTAATTGAAAAAAAATGAAAATTGCTCACATTTCCGAATTTCGTTGAAAATTGCGATGGACGCACTCAGAAATTAACCGCGCTTTCAAGAAGCATGTCCTGATCACGTGCAAGTGCAAGGTTCAAGCTTTTGTTTCCCTAGGGAGTTAGTGTGTTTTCTTCGCCCTAAGGAGTAATGCAGTTCTGAGGCGCGTCACGTGATACGTTTTCGTTCAATAGAAAACTGCATTTCAGTTGTGAGGTATAACAATAGATTATGTTTGTCATCGCGTAGGCATGGAGTTGTTCCATAAGAGTTTGGAAATATTCAGCATTGAATTTTACACATTTAGGCATACTAATTAGGCGAGTTAGAGATCTTTATAAAAGTTAATCCTATTGATAATAATTCAACTAATTAACAATTCATCAACCCCAGCCTTTCCCTGCTACCTATTCAATCCCTCCCCGTGCTTTCAGAAAGTTGAACTTTAACGAGATTTGCGCAAAAGAGGTTTTGCACGGCAGCCATGTTGCATGGCAGGAACAATAGATTCTTTTTCCTATGGGAACAAATGTTCTTTCTAATGCAAAACATTTTCATTGTTCCTGCCATGCAACATGGATGCCATGTAAAACCTCTATACATGTGACCTGAATGCGTTTATGTTGGCTGTCACCCTTATGAGTTATTAATGAATTTTACAATGGTAGTATGGAAACTGGACGGTAGTTATCTCTTTGCCGTCCTGGTCCAGATTAAAAAAAGAAGCGTTACAAGCGCAGGCTTCCAATCGTCTATGTAAATGAATGTCACGAGGGAAAGGTTGAAAATTATGTATGTGAATGAATGAATGAATCTTTATTTAAAAGCTTAAATACCTGCAAACAAACGTGCAAGTTCAAGTTTACAATGCAATCACTCAGATAAAATATAAGAAGTAAGAACAAAACGAGTAAATGTATATTAGATTAAAGGGATTATACGAAGTAGAAAAAAAAAAACTATCTATTTACTTATGTGTTCAGTGTTGATTCATTCGTGAGAATATATAGTCATGGCCACGTTTACGCTATGATCGACAAGTTCGCTACTCGGTAGGAGATTGTGCAGACAGTGACTGTCAGATGGGTCTTCTCCCAAAGTTGTTTGTCCTTAGCAATAATGAGATAACTTATAAATATGCCCTTGATGGTATAGCCATATTTCAACGCTCGTTTCGAAAATTATCAATCTTAGAAAGGCACACGCCGCTACTTTAATTACGTAAGTAAAAAGAGAGTTTCTAGGCCTTTAAATAATAAACGAAGCTTTTACTGAGTGTACGCAATTTTTTTGTAAATTCTTAGAATTTAGAGCCTGGAGTTAGCTCCACTTATCATTTGTCAAAGATGGTAATCCCAGTTGCATTTTCATGGAAAGTTACTCATAAGTGCCTTAGGTCCCTTTTTACTTTCAATAACATGTCAACAATATGCACGCAGATAATTAATTGAAGAATTTTCGCAGGAATTTTATCCCGGCAACCGGCTGCCTTACGTGCCCTTAGGCCTTTCAAAGTCAAAGAAATATTCTCTACACAAATTCGTGCAAATTCAAAGCGCGTGAATGAGTTAGTTTTTGTAACATATTCTTTATTGGTTGATTTGGCATTGCACGAGACATATGTTCATAACGACGCCTCACGCCCCAGCCCACCCCCGTCCCAGCTTAACACGTGTCACCTAAACTAGGTGTGAGTTTCTCATACGAAATCTTGATTTGATGACTTTCCAAAAATGAAGTAGCCCCAAAGATATTAATTGAACATTCCATTTTCCCTCGTTCGTTAGCGAGTATCAACCTTTACTCGTAAAATCTCCCAGGAGGTCAGACAAAACTCCTGGAAAGGGGTAATTGAACATTTCATAATCCTTCTGAAAGAGCTTAGCAAGCTGAAAAATCTTAGCTTTGGAAATCGTAGCGAAATTCTTGATCATTTTACTCGATGTATTATGGCTGACAAGAGGTGGAAAAGTCACTTCTTTATCCATTCCTGTCCGTCGAAGAACGTAACGAGCTTCTTCTGGCATGTCGTTGAGATGGCCAATAAAGTCGTATTGTATATCGCAAGGAAGACAAAGCTTTTCGTATGTTGCCCAGTGATGATCGTCGTTGAAGCCAATGCCAGTTATAAAGTATATGAATTTCTTAAAGGTTAACGTGTCGTTTGAACTCGGATCTGTGTATTTCTTAAAGTTGTCTACAATTTTGTTTGCATATCTTTTCATGTAATGTGCATCTGGCGTTTCAACAAACTTGTCTTCATAGGCTGACAACAGCCTTTCGAAAGGCTCACGAACGAACAAGAATTTGAAGTAAGTTTGAAGCTTCAACTTAATCTCCTCGTCAGAATAACCCTTATTAAGCCACTTGTAGTTGCCTCGATTGTGAACGTCAACGTTGACATTTGGACTTTCTTTGAGGGCCAAAAACACTTTCTTCCACTGAGTACATGCCACCTTAGGGGTATAGCAATAGATTACTTTATACTTCTCATTTACCATAAAATATTGCAATTTTTCCCGGTCAATATTTCCGTTAAAATGGCCGAGATTGTGCGACTCGCAATATTTCTTAAGATGATCTTGTCGCCCTTTTTGTCTCTCTTCCAGCTGAGGTTGGACATCGGTATTCTGCATATATGAATTCTGAAAAAAAAGATAAGGAATGAGACTGGTTTAAACTGCGGGCAAGAAAAACAAGAGGCTACAAGTACCCTATACTCGGGCCTGCAAAAGTACAGTGATGTATCGTTAATTTAGCACTAAAGAAAAGAAAAGAGAGAAGTCTGTCCTTCTTACATCGGCCTCACATTGCGATTCTCATGATGTTCGACTGTGCATGTAGTGAATACCCGGACCCAGATTATCTTCATTACAGGTAGTGACAATGACCACTGGACTCGAGGTAAAATTTGAGAAAAGCACATTGTTTTTTTACTGATCGATGGTTATTCTTGCTCAGTGTTTGAGAAAGCAAACGCTAATTGAACGGTTTAAGATGGAACGAAATGATTCATCGAAACATCTTTTGCAGAAAAAAATGAAAGAGAAACGAAGGTGAGATGTATAAACATCTTTCAAAGATGACCAAACTTTCGTGCAGTGATGCACGTAAAAAACACTTTGTCACGTGCGCGACACGTGAAGATGTGCACCATATATCAACTCTTCAGAAGTACACAAGTTCCTTGAGGATGGCCATGCCAAATGAATCCATAGCACTAGAATCAAATATTTAAAATATACAATTTGTTGTAATTTAAATACTCACAGTAGCATGCACCCAATTGTCAAAATAAATATGTTATTTGCAAGCTGGGAGGACCGTATAGAGAAAAACTGTGGCCGAGGCCTTGAAATTGCAGCTTTTTCAAGACCGATATCATATTTTTTTGCTATACGGACCGACCCTTTGCTGGTAAATAACTTTTTTTTAGATCACATTTATTTTCTAAAGAGCTGATCACAGTCTCCACTAACAAACTAGAACAGAACTATATACACAAGACGGCAGTGAACACGATCGCTAATATTGCTAGGATAGAAGCTAGACCACTACAAGTAACAAACTGTTTAACAATAACAAACAAAAATACGCAATAGACAAAAAACGTATCTCCGTAGTCAATGGTACACTGAGTGGGAGGCTGTTTGTTCGCGGTGAAAATGGTACAAGCGTGAGGCCATTTGTTCGCTGTGCCAATGTTTTTACTTTGTCTTAGGAAGATTCCAATATGACGTCCATTTGTTTGTGGAGTTATTTTCTTTGTCGCTGTCATCTTCAAAGTAGCTCTCAGTAAGGTACCCGCTGCTCATTAAAGAATTTGTATTTTGACTTGTATCACTTTCAATGGTTGCGTCCATTTCAGTTACATTCAAGTATACTCTTGTTTCATTCAGTTCGCGGTACGACTTGTTTCAAAGCTGACGCTTGACATCTTTTAGTGTGGGTCTACCGCGAAAAGCCTATGCCTTTCTTTGTATGTGTTTTGAGCGCCCCAAGAATAAATCCATTAACCCAACGCAACGTCGATCTTCACTAAATAAATCCGAAACAACGCATCACAGTGCTCTTCATGATCTTATATTACGTAGTTTGCTTTAAATAAGTAATGTAAACTGCGCCACGTGGCTTCTATTGTGCATTACCCAATCAAAACACCGCCACGAGCTTTCTATTGTGCATTACTCAATCCAACACCGCCACGTTTTTCTATTGTGCATTTTGCTGGAAAAAAATAAAACTGAAATCAAACGTATTTTATAACTCGTGCCCCTACGGGCCCGAGTAATAACGCCGTGATACAACTACGTCTCTTTAAAAGAGGTTACCTCAGGCGTAAGCAAAACCTATTTAAGTGTCTTAGGATATTTACATTAAAATTTGTTAAAAGGTAATTATCATATTTAAAGTAGTAGCAACTGGCTTGTTTGGCAAACGTTTCCGTGCGAGCGAAGAGCTTCGAAAAGATTTTTCTGCATTCCGGCCACGCACGCAGCTTAAGTATGCCAAAAGGATTAAACCTGTGCTAAGATTTGAAAACTTGACTTGCAAAAGGGTCAACAGTACAACTCTATTGTACATACAAATGGCTTATTTGCAAAAATGGCAAAACAAAGCAGCACGTATTATCACTGGTGCCTCCTACCAATAGAGTTTGTGAAGCTCTTACAGGGGTGAGATGGCTAAACCTTGAAGCGACGCGAAAGCGCCGAAAGACTATTTGGATGTTTAAATACTTAGTGGTCTAACGCCTAGGAATTCTTCTGAAATGTTTACGTATAGTTCCTCCTTCCGGCACGACTATGGACTCTGATCGACCAGAAACAAATCTGAGCTTCCAAAAAATCGCAGAAGCTAGTACAAAAATAGTTTTCTATTTACTGGAGCCAAATTGTTGGACGAGTAACCTAACAGTTCGAGGGATGAAACTTCCCTAAAGAAATTTGCTCGTAAAATCGATGATTATACTAACGTCAGCAGTAAAGTTTCACAACAATTAGTTATTTCAATGAACGAAGCTATGATTTTCGCAGTTATGAACGCAACTTTAGCAATTGTAAGGAGAAGCGACACCGTTGCGACGCTCTAACTAACTGGGCTATGAAGCCACTGATGTTGAGAGCTGGTCATTTGTGGGTTCCAATGTTCCGTGATGAATAAATCAATGAACGATATGATATATGAAATAAATCATATATTGATCTGCGGATATGAAATCAAGTGAAGCTATAATCCTCGCAGTTATGAAAGGAAATCGCTAAAATTGCGTTCACAACTGGTTTAACTTAAAATGTCGGGTATTAAATGTTTTTCGGTACCATTCTGACTTTCGATTTTGGAACGTTGCCTTCTTAAAAGCGGGAAACTTTTATTCCTCATTTTTGTGTTCCACTCGATTAAATGGGAAACCTTTTGGATACTGAATGTAAACTAATTCGTCATATATCCGAGTTCGGAATCGCGCATGAAATTGCACATTTTCTGTTCTTTCCTAATTGTCCAAGAAGAACTCGTTTTCTTATGCGTCTGGTCCCTTTTTTGCAGCTATTCCTTTTTATTGTAGGTTAAAAAAGAATTTGTTCCTATGTGTGTGTTCCCTAGTGCACATCGAGTTCCATTTTACGCATTACAGGGACAGTTGTTTCTAAGTGGTTCGTGTACCTTCCGTCCCTTCAAATTTCATCAAAATAGTAAATTGAAAATTAGGAAAGACACAATCTTGATTTTCAATTTTGGATATTCAGGAAGACAGAAATCATGGGAGGGACAACCTATTAGCTCACTGCAATAGAGGATGAGATTAGAGAACGGGATCCCCCATATATGGGCCTCTTCCAATGATAGTTTTTAAAAATCTAATTTTGGCTACGCGACTATTTTAAGAGAGGCACCTTATTGACCGGTTGGAATGGCGTTACAAAATTTTAAATGTGCGTGGCATCGGCAACAAGAACTTAAAATAGCTTTGCGAAGCTAAAAATAGATTTTAAAAAAAATTGATGGGGCATTGGGATCCCTTCTGTTACCTCATCCTCTCTTGCTTACCGTAATTTGCGAGACGAAGCAAAAGAAAATGAAATTTTGTATTTTGCGAAATGAACTCCGACGAAATTGGTAATTTGCGAAATGAAAATCTGCATTAAATTTGGACTTTGAAGTACAAGCTCGACCCTCAGACTTCGGTCTGAGGGTCGAGCAACCCATCTCCTTTGCTTCGCAAGCGAATTTGAACGCACTTCAGTAATCCAAGATTTCTACTAGTTACAGTAAAGAACTATCAGACATTGTAGACATTGTGTTCCGTGATATACGATGAGAGCTCAAGTACCATCCAGGCGAAGACTTGTCGTCAAAGAGAGTTCATCAACAAACGAGTTTTTCTAGGTCTTCGTTTGAGACACCTATTTTGCAATAACATGTAGTGATTGGCTTGAGCAAGCAAGGTACACGAGAGCTAGTGTGGGCAACTTGAAATACTATGGGCATGCCTGACATCTTTCTTGTTTCGGATTGGTCGGTTCTACAGTTATTATCGGCCTTCACTGAAAGGAATTAAACACTGAATGTGAACCTTGCGCCCTCCGAGAGGTCATCCCTCAGGACATCGACGTACGGGAAATAAAAACCTTACGCGTTGATACGTCAACAGGCTCTGATTTAATACCAGTCAAGTTCTTGAAGCCAGTGGCTGAATATATTTCAGGTCCACTCACTAACATCATTAACACGTGTATTGAGAAGTCCAATTTTCCTACAGCTTCGAAAGTGGCCCGGATAACAACGATTCCTAAAATTGACAACCCTCTTCATGAACAGGATCTGCGACTAATATCAATCATGCCAGCCATATGTCCAAGATATTTGAGCGTCTGGTCCACCATCATGTATATACAGTTAATTATCTGGTCTTTCCAGTTGCTTCAGAGATTATCGCTTCGGTAACGTCGACATTAAACTCCTGCCTGGATGCTCTTGAGCTTCTTATGCATAGCACAGCTGATCTTAGTAGGTTGAAGGAGAGTTTGGCCGTAAGCCAGCCAATCACAGTGCTGTAGCTCATGTGTTTCCTCTCAGAGACTTTGTGCGCGAGTTCAGCTAAGAATCGCTCAGCTTCCCTCCCACTTCCGCCGTAAGGTGTAAACACGAGGGGGCTGAAGGAGCCATGCTCAACCTCAATGATGCGCTGATTGGAGTGCCTTCGTTGGAAGTGAATGCAGTTTGAAGTCTTTGGTTTAAGTGGCTCTTTGCAAATGGGTTAAACACCCTTACATCAAAAAATGCACTTTGCCCCCTTTGCCAAAACCCTTGCGCACTAACATCTAGGCGGGCTTCATCTGATGAGTTCCTACTGCTCCTTAGAATTTCTCCGGCTAGGGTCTGCAGATGTGGTTCGATCTCGACATCATGGCATACATCCTGGAGCAGCGATGCGAGCAAATCCCGCACTTCGTCATGTTTCCTGGGAACGAGGTTGCGCTTTCCTTTCTAAAAAGTTGATTGAATTCGACAAGCACAAAAATATTCCCACGCCGTTACTGAAGTTATTTTAGTCTTTATTTACATTAGCAATAAAAAAAAGGCCGAAACATCTGTCATATCACTTTAACTGATTAGATTAATGGATTCGGTCATTCTGAACGCGATGGTTACAAAAGCGGGTGCAGTCCGTTCTTTCTCTCCTCTTCCCAAGACTCCCTCGGTCTTTTTATTCGTTGTCGTGACAACACACGACTGCCTCAAAAAAGCGGGCCGCTCGACCGATTTATGAAGGGACTGCTCGCAGTCTATTCCCAATTTCTTTTTTTGTGATCCTTCTAGACGAATATTCTTGCTAGTATTAATGCTAGATCATCAACCGTGTCCTACTGCAATCAACAGCTATTTTATTCAAACAATAAACTCGAGCACTAATCCTCAGCAACAATATTAAACATCTTTTTAAAGAAAAAATGTTCTTGCTAGTATTTAGAATAATCCGCAGATCATCAATCAACTAACCTACAGTAATCAATCAACAGCTATTTTGAGCGAACAATAAACTCGGTCACTAAGCCGCAATAACGACGTAAACGTTTTCCTTTTAGAAAAAAACGTTCTCGCTAGCATTCAGAATGATCAGCAGAACATCAGTCAACTAACAAACTGCAATCAAGAGGTATGTCCAAAAGAGTACAAATAATTGTTATTCAATTCCAGTTGAGAATAAAAATTCGAGTTTCATTCCTGAACAAAGGAAACACCGATCAAACAACTTTTTAAAAATACGCATCCACTTTAAACTCAGGGATGATAACGCATCCGTAAAATAACAAACGGTTTAGTGCCCAAGGAAAGAATTTGTGGGGTAAATTCTTCCACCAAATATGAGCTATTACTGGTATTCTGTTTTGTCGTTGACGTTCTCTTTCTCTCTCCTTTCGTTTCATTCTGTTCTAGTCATAGGTTCTCCAGGCATCATGCAACGTTATCAGAGCTTCTAAAGATATGCCAAAAATTGCAATACGGAGAAAAAAAGCAGCTCTAAACAAATTAAAAATAAACACTCAACTTTAAGTCCATATTCCTACGATGCTTGACTTGAATAACTGCGTAGCCACCAGTGTGGACCACAGCTATCATGATATGTCAAACTGGATTGAAACCAGTAAAAAATGCAGAAAGAAAACATTTTCCAAACCGTTTTCCACCTGAACACGAAAAGCGTTGACTGTGTAAGAACTATAGTTGAGTAGTATGGGCGTGTAGCCGCGTCGAGCCACAGAAAGCGCGCGAAAAACGAAGCCTCGATTATTTTTAGGTGAGTTAACCTGCGTTGAGCCTGCAATCCAATCGAAAACCAGTACCTGCTCAGCGGTCAAATTAAAAGAAAAACAGCTGACCTCGGTGAGCTCTAAGCCCGCGATATGGTCACGTGTTACTAGTCAGCGGATATCTTGTTTTGACAGGTGTCAATTGATCATAACATGGATGTCCAGTATCAAAGATGAATGCTGTAAACTAGTGTGATACTGGTCACACTGGCATACATGGAGGGGTGGACGTACGTACCTACGGACGTACGGACGTTCGATGACGTCATGGCTATAAAACCAAAATTTCTCGCATCGATGGGTTACCACATTTTGTTAACTATAGTGCTCCGCGTGCCTTCGGCACGCGCAGAGCGCCGCTAATATATATTAATTATGAAGATAATGATGAAATACCAGGATTTCTCCTTTTACTAAAAGATCATATCTTCAACGCTTGCAGCGAACATTTTTACCTTTCACATGTGAGGATATAGATCTCGTCGTAGTAACGAACACGATTAGTCAATAAAACGCGAGCTTCGTCTTCATTGTAAGCCTACTTTTGTGCTTCAATATAATTCTTTTCTACAACATTAAAATTTTTATTGCAAAATTTTACATTATCATGATTTGCTTTTCATAACTTTCATATCTTGTTTCATGTTACACAACATGCGTGTTTTAGCGGTTGGTATCTCTCACGAGTGAGCGAAACATACTTTCAGCACTCGCAGATAAAATTCGTATCCCCACGCCGCCATGTAATATCCTCTATATATAATATTGATATTGCGATTATTAAATGTTGAAATTTCCGAGAAATCCGTTCTTTCAGCTATCATTAGGAAAAACCTTCAAAAGACTGTCTGGCAGCACTAAGAATATTCACGAAGGTTTTTTCCTAATGATGGTGGAAAGGAAAGGGAAGGGGGTTTGCCCGGATTTTGCAGAGATTTTCGGGTTTTGCCGTTTTTGTTGTTGTTGTTGCTTTGTTTTTCTTTTATTTCTTTCGTTCCTCTTGTGCCTCTCCATTTAGTTATATTCTGTATAAACTTTCCGCCAAAAAAACCAACGGTTTTGCTTTTTCAGGCGCGGGGTCATTTTTTTTCTTTTTTCAGTTTTGCGGAAAATAATTTAAACCGAGAGAGCAAAGTTTTTATAGTTTTAATGCTGCGTTGCGACGAGAGTGTCCATGTGTAAGAATGTGTCGTGACAGAAAGGCCTAGGTGTATTGTTTTTTTTTTTTTAAATTAACGCGTGTGAAGGGAACCCAGAAATTTGGGAACGATCTATCTATCCATCTATCTGTCTGTCTGTCTGAAGATTGTTTTTGTTGAGCCTTTGACCAATTCAGAGGATATTGCAAGTTGCTTAAATAACTATTTTGCAGGGAAAGCCAAATTCTCGCTTCCAGAATTCCGTTCAACGATGATAATGTCAATCCGGAGGATTTATTGATGAGTAAGATAGATCCTCTTTTTTTTTCCTTCAAAGCAATCGACCCCGCCAAAGTTTTAAAATTTCTTAATGAGGTAATTAAGATGTCAAAGGCAACTGGTATCTATACATTTTTAAACAGAATATTAAAAGTCGTTGCTCCAGTAATCTATGAGAGTTCTGCCAATTCCTCTTCTGACTGGAAAGTGGCAAAGGCATCCCCACGATTACACTCACTATAATAAGAAGATTAGGGGTGGGGTAAACGTATATTAAATATTTAACAGTTTCGGGGTAATCAGAAACAAAATACATGCACGACAGATTATAAGAAAAGATGACGCACATAACTTACCATTGTATGGATAGGTATTGGTGCTGTGATGTACTTTTTAGTCTTTTTAGTAATCCCTGAGAGACCAAAAAGAATCTACTTTTAAAACCATTTATTATAAAAAATGCGATAGACGCTAAATTTGCCTCAATGGTGCATGTTGGGTCCTTTGGCTCCTTGTTGTCCTCCCTTCTCTCGTTGGCTTGTTAATTTGTTTGCCTGCCAGTAGGCTTGCTCTTCTGGGGATATTGAGTGAGTAATTTGGCGGCGGAGCCGTAAGCACGTGAGAAAGACATGATTGTGGCTCACGCGTCAGTGTGTCCGCCGCCAAAATACTCGTCCCATGCCCCAAACAAAGTGAGCCTGCTCGAAGGCTAGTTAATTTTCCCTTTTTCCCAGATCTGGTATTTTATGTAGCGTTTTTGTAATTTCATGCGAAAATCATTGACTGAAAATATTTGTGTCCTCTTTTAATGAAACATGCAAAGTCCTTCTTTTCTGCTGAATTTTCAATTTTAAAAATCGACGTTCGCTTATTGTGTGTCACTTAAGGTGCTCAAACCAGTTTTTACTTTTTTAAGAGACTTTGTTATTAGAAGGATTGACACGATAACACTTTATCACATAGCAATGTTATGGAACCATGTGTATTATCAATTATTGCTGAACAAATTACCATGGCAACAGGAAAGTCTTGCAAAAACACCCTAAATTTTGGCTTTAGTTGCTCATCAGTCTGAAAAACGAACTCGGTGACCCCAATTGTTTATTGTACGAAAGTAATCAGAAAGCCAAGCTGAAACTCTCTGCAAAGTTTAAAAAAATTCTGTGAGGCGGATTCAGAGCTACCTTAAATTTTCAATTATTTAAGGTGGCTGTAAATCCGCTCCACGGATTTTTTTTAACTTTGCGGAAAGTTTCATTTTGGCATGCTGATTAAATTTCAGAGATAAAAAATGGGGTTCACCGAGTTTGTTTTTGAAATATGAGCAGCTAAAGCCAAAATATGGGGTGTCTTTGTAGGGCTTTCCTGCTGCCACGGTAATTTTTTACGTTACAAAAATGACTCTTGTTCAGCAATAATTAGTGTTTTATATGGTACCATAACATTGCTGTCAAGTGATAAAGTGTTGTAGTGTCAATCCTTCCAATAAGAACGTTTCTTTCAAATGTTGAAACTGGTTTGAGCCACCTCAGTGAAACCCAACTTGAAAGTTCGAGGTCGTTACACTGTTCAGTATGGAGGCCAGGAAAGATTAATGCCAAGCCCGAGCTTTTAAATGCGTTTTAAATCTGAGTCACTAAAAGATTTGATATCGCCCACAAAATATCAGAGAGCACGAATAAGATCTGTTAGCCAAAAACGATTTATTGCATGCAATAATGTCAATCATCATTTTTTTACCATTGTGTGAGCAAGTAGTATTAAAAAAAAAAAAAATCTTTCATCTAATCATGATTGTGCCCTCTGTCTCGTGTACTGCCCTCGCCCGCGGCCTTGGGCACAGTTTTTCCTAATACGGATGACCCAACTGGTTAATAACATATATATTTTTAGATTACGCTTCTCTCTCTTTAATAAATTTACCATAAGTAAATTAAACAGCATAATTTACCTGACAAGGAAATTAGCACGAACAAACAAGCCCCCCACAAGAGTATCACAACGGCAAATTGTACCAGGCGCAGGCGCATTTTGATTCGTAATCAAGCTGAAATATAGCGATAGGATGTTTGTTGTCAGAATATGAGGACTGCTTTTCCAGCTGAACTTCCCAGTTCCAAAGGATTTTGTCAGGCTTAAGAAAAAAAAGAAAAGAGAAATTTTACAATAAATCCCCGCAAGCCGCTATTTACATCAACGTGTCCAAAAGCATGAAAACGTTTCGTGCTTAATTGGCAGGCATTTCTGTGAGTTGCATGACTCTAAAACATAGTTAATGCTAAGGGATGATTATGAAACGCGACAAGTGTTTTTATTTCATGCTTTTCTCTGTATTTTTGGCCTTGACGGTGCACGAAACACACCTTTTTTTGTCAAGTAGATAACCAATCAAATCTTTCGATGACATCATGCGCTACTCCTTTGCGAACCCGTGCAAAGGGAAAACAAAAGATTGTGCACTATCACGGTCAGTTCAACATCGATTTGCCACATCACTGTTGTTGCCTTTGAAGGTTTAAAGATTTCATAACCAATCGCTTCATTAACTGTCTAAAAGAAATGCAAAAACCACAGTAAAATGAAGTCATGGATGTTTCTACTATAATGGCACGGATATATTAAAAAAATGCGCGCTGTGCACTCATTTACCCGAAGCTTAAAAATTATCATCTATTTCTCCGAATTCTTTTTCTTTTCCGTGTCATGAAGTCTTTCCTGTCTCTCTCCTGGTAAGTAGTGTCTTCGTGTGTAAAGTCTTCTGCGCGTATGTTTGGTATGTTTGAGAGAAGTAGAATATTTAACTTAACCTGCAATGGTGTCGAAAGTCATTGTAATGTGAATGGCGTTTTAGTGGATCTTTTAAAAATATATATACCCTTATGGAATTCAACAATGGAAAGTCAATTAGATAAACAAGACGTCCTTATCTGAGAAGACTAGAGAGTCTAACCATTTGCAGATGTAATTACAAAGGCAGCACATTCTTCTCAGTTATTTAAAGACCCTGAGTGTCTGCACGCACGCAATTATTTTGTTTGTTTCAATAAATTTTACGCTAGAAAAGGTTTTCGTGACATGTTTCGTCCAAATGAGCGCCTAAAAATAGAGCTTTTCAACGACCTTTAAGTGGAATATTATTGTAATTGAATATTGTCTGTCCAAAATTTGCATAAGGAAATTTACTCGCCGATTTACCTCTTCGTCGAGTGCTCGTTAATATTTTATCACCTGTTATCAGTGAAGTTGAGGTTTTAAACCTTTGCAAAAACCGTGAACGATAAGGCTTGCACAGCGTTGGAACAGAGAAGATCGTGATCAGTGAAAACTGATTTAAAAATATTAATGAAAGTCAAGTAGACTACTGCACGACTGATAAAACAACACGTAAATGTATATTTTAACACGTACATTTCTGTGCTGTTATGTACAACACTGAAACCAAACGGCAAACTCTCTGGTAACGTTTTCGAGTTGGATACCAAAGACGGAATCCAACACCTTGAAACAATTTGAAATTTGACTAATAGACCTTTTCGGCTTGTACATTTTGTTTTCCCAATACAGATCATGTGATAATACTCAGGAGGTTTGGTCTTTTGTTTTGTTCATTAAAATGAGGGCATGCAAGCATGAATATGCCTGCATGCACTCTTTTTAATGAACAAAACAAAGGACCAAGCCTCCTGAGTATTATCACATGATCTGTATTGGGAAAACAAAATGTACAAGCCGAAAAGGTCTATTCTTGTTAGTCAAGAATTATTTGAAAGGTAGCTTGTTGTCCATTTTTTGCTTCATTATTGAAAGAAATGGTTCTTCAGTGAAGGAATTGATCCACATTGACCAGAGAAGAGTCCGGTTTCGGTCAATAACCCGACAAAGAAGGCTTCCCGACCCGACAGATGAAATATAAATATTCAGTTAAATATTACCACAAAACTAAAAAACGAAAGACGTAAGTTTCTTGGTTAAAAAGTACGTTGTTTAATTCTAAAAGCCACGAACGATATAAAATTCCTCATTCATTGACACAAGGTGATCAAGTGCACCTTTGTGGTTGCCTAGCACATGAGCTTTCCCAGGAATTTTAGTGTTTTTACGATCGATTATCATTAAACTTTCGCTGAGAATTCAAAATTCTGAGTTTTATGTAAAAACTATGTTATTTTTTCTTCATCTGTCTTTTGGCTTGCCTTTTACTGTTAGCGTGTAGCATAAAATTTTGCGGGACTTTTATTTTGCGGATTGGCGATTTTTTGAGGTTTGCGGGAACAAACTTTTTGCGGCGCGAATTCGGCCTGAAAGAAAACGGATAACGAGACCTTTTGAATGACTGCTTTGAGTTCGTTTCTTATGCCCCAGAGACTGAAAAAGTTTTGACTTAACCTTTTGTCGTTTTGTACGGTTTTTAATTTTGCTGGTGTTTTTTTTCTTCTGGAACTTATTTTTGCGGATCAAGTGCTATCCGCAATATCCGCAAAAATTAAACCCCGCGAAAAAAAAGTGCTACACCATAACTCCTGGGTTCGCGATTCCATTTGGTGTACACATAAACCAAAAAAACATTTGACCTGTCATCAGATTAGACTGAAAAGAAGAGAAATTATGAAGAGAAACCGACATGTTCAGTCCTTCGTTAGTGTGTGGCGTAAACGTTTGCTTAGTGCAACTCTAGACACGCATGACATGCAGGGAAACGTCCTTTAGAGCAATTTGCAGTTAGCTTTTTTGCAGACTATGTAACTTAAAGGGGCTACATCACGTTATTTTAGGGTGTTTCGAAAAACTCTTAAGTTAATCACGAGTTTAAACCTCAAAAATGGTAATGTGGAATTTCTCTACCGATAAAATTCTCGTTACATCACAAACAAAATGATTCTGAGAAAAAAACGATCCTTATCTAGGCGATTTGTCAAGAGCGTGTTTTGTTATCTTTGAACTGAATTTATTACCAAAGCTTTCACAAGTAAAAGACCTAAAAACGGGACACAACATCACAAAATAATTCAACGTGTAAACGTGTGAACCAAAGGGCCTTTGCTGGCATGACGTCTGGGTGACCACACAAATGGTCTACATCATCATAAAAACATTAAAAAGTAGATAAATGATTAAGTTATAAAGGTAACATGTGCCGCAGGCGTTACTGTTTAAGATGGCGCTTTAGTTTGATTTTCAATTCGCTGAACGTCCCTACTTGTCTAATGTTTTTGGGAAGGGTATTGTAAGTCCGAGCGCCGTTTATTCTGAGGCTCCCCTGGCATACAACGTTCCGTGGAGACATTTATGGACTAAAACGCATTTGAGATAATTTCTGTGCGCTTGTAGGCTGGGCCAGCCAAGAGTTGATTTAGCTCCTCAACCCCGACTGACCGACCTTCAATGATGCATGCGGC
>NC_090893.1:31801914-31804414 GCF_036669925.1 Montipora capricornis
AAAGCTATGCGCGCTAACCCTGACGGAGAGGTTGTAATTTAAAACATAGCCATCTTAATTTCCAGAGAACAAAACAAACTTGTGAACACACGGACCTAAAATCTCGCAAAAGATACACATAGTGAACACGAAAGCGAATGAAAGGATCCTAAATAAGAATTTTTTACATCTCAGTGATAATGGGATAAACCGAATGAAACGTTAAATTGTTGTAAAAAAATCTATCTTTGTTAATTGGTATTGTAGCCATGCGTGTCAAAATAAATTGAGCTATTGGGTAATTACTCGGTTGACTTTGTTCGGTGCAGCAAAATGGACGTTAGAATTACGAGGCGGTGATTTCTTTGGCTAAAAGCAATTCACTTGACGAAACTATGCTTTTTCCAGCAACAACAAGAAATGAGCCGTAGTGTCGAGTGTCGTTGGAGGGGATTTCTGAGCGCGTAAGGCTTCAAACAGCTTCAATTTCTTACAGGGTTCCATGAATATCCGGATTTATAACATGCGGTGGGGCAACCAAAGCGATGGGAGCTGTGTTGAGTTTTCAGTGTGAAACTTTTAATGTCGTTCGCCGATTTAGAAACTCGAGCCCATGTTCTGAGTGAAAGCTCAATAGCAGCTAAAAAGTGAAAATGCTGGGTTCAGTCTTCTGGAAATGTTATGAATAACATAATTATTCTAAATCTTGCATGTTGACAACATGATGAAATCGTCAGTACCGAACTCCTTCAGAGCAGCGGTACGTTGGAAATGCCCGAAGTTTATTTTTCTTTGAGCTTTTCTTTAGAAGGAAGTCACTGCATTCAAAAAACAAAAAATTAATTTCGAAACTTTGCAGTTGGTTGCCGGTGTAGGTGGTTGGAGGAGAGCTAAATTTCACTTAGCCACATTAATTACAAGAATGGTTTTCACACGTTTCCTCTCTTGCTACGGAAATGTTTCACTCCCGCTTGGCCCACTGGTTTCATTTTGTATGTCACCCCTGCATTGCGTTGATTAACGTTACTTCAGAGCGGACAACCCGTACTAAATCAAACTACTACTTTTGCTTGGTGACCTAATGCGTTTATTTGTAAACATTAGGCGTTATCCGTTGTCATGGGTCCTCCAGACTTCAATTGCTGAAGAAACATTTACTTCTTTTGTTCCGTACTTAGCAAATTTGAACATCGCTTTAATCTATTCAATCCTTGGAGTTTGTTTCTAACTCTTCCAAAATGTATCACCCCACTTCTGCACAACATGATATTCCGAGGAAACGCTTTAAAGAGCGTCTTGTTTCCCCATAATATAGAACCATATGTTAAATAAGGATAGATAAAAGAATATTACATATTAATAAATGTTTCTTTAGACAAAAATATCTTTGCCTTAGCCAAAATGTAATTTTTTTTAAAATAATCTTGGAGCAAGTGTATTCAGAGTGGTCATGCCAAGATCAATAACAATCGTTAACTAATACCAAGGTATTTTACATAAATGTGATGATCTAAGGGTTGACGTGCTAAAGATAAAGGAGGATAGACGTTAGAGCCTAAAGTTTGCCTCGGTTGGAATATTATGTATTTAGTTTTACCCTGGTTTAAAGTTAATTTTTTTGCACATAACCATTCATATATATTGGAAAGTTTATAATAGGCCTTTTTCGATATATTAAAATCCAGGTTGATAGTGACGAATTTAGAACAAAGACAAAGGAAATGCACGTGGATGATATGTAAATACTTTTCACATTCGTCCCAAAGAGTTCTATTGTTTTTGTCCTCACTGCCTCACTACAAAGCTGAATATTTGATATTTCGAAAATTGCCTATCGGCCATCTGAGAAGCCAGCGTCAGGTACCCCCTCCCCCTTCCCCCGGAAATCTGATCCCAAATTTAGGGAATTCAGATTTATAATTTCACCTGTATAGTTGGTAGCAAAGAAGACGTCCAATATTTAAAATTATCTTGAATTATGAAAGTATATTTTTCATTATAATCCTTTACTTTTAACCTGGTTTATCCATTTGATGTGTTATCCACTTCTACTTGTAGGTTACTTAGATGTCAGCTTGTCACACACGACCCCTCAAGCATGCAATGCTTTTACTCTCTTTGTGTTTAAATAAAGGATCGAACTTGGGAAATGGTCTGCTCCAGATCTCGACGAAATCAATGATCTATATAATTTGCTCCCTAATCCTGACAAGACAGATGAATCCGACCCAGATTTAATGCTTGTTTCTACTTGTTCAGAATATTATGCTATGAAGAAGCTAAATAATCTTCTGAAGAAAGCTGGCTCTAACTTAGGTATTTTCCACTGTAATACTAGAAGTTTATCGAAGAATTTTAATCTCCTTGAAGAAATTTTGGATTCTATGGATTCGCAGCCTGATATATTAGGAATAACTGAAACTAAAGTTAATGAATCTTCTGTTAACAACTTAGATTTGAAAAATTATAAGCTTTATTTATTTATTTATTTATTTATTTATTTGCGATGTTTATACAGGCA
>NC_090893.1:31811914-31836914 GCF_036669925.1 Montipora capricornis
GAATGAAAATTTCTTTTTGTTTTTTTTTTTTTCTACGAAGGTCAACATGCTGATGTGGATGGCAGCGCGCAAAGCCAGTAGCGTAACCACATCGCAGTCACTTTCAAATTTGCAAAGAAGATAATGATGCTTCACAACCAGCGGCCAACCTGCTTGTACATGAAGATATTCAATTTTGAGACCGACAAATATTGGGCTGCGGTACGGTCAAACTAATAAATAAACTCTACCATTCTCACTTGTTATCTGCGCTAATGCATTCTTGGCGAAATTATCATGGCGGCTATTGAGAGTGAAAGTGCAACAAGAAGACCACCAAAGTTATACTTACTTTATCAAAAATCCGACTTTTGGGCCTAGAATGGGGATTGGAAATTCTGATCAATTGCCAGCTGACGCGACGCTCAGGTTGTTGTTTAGGGTTAGTGTCAGCACAGGCCTACCACCCTCTGTTGGTGGTGTTGTTATGGATATGTAGAATGATATATACAAAAGAATGTTTCGGCGGTTGCGCTTTGCTTGGCAATAAAGTTTGAAAGCAAATAATGCAGTGGAAGATCAAGCATTTGAGTCTATTTGAATCTTATATATAGATTTAGCCAAGCCTAAAAGCGGAGCTTCCTAGTTATTTATTCTTACTGCCTGTAGGGTTAGTGAAAATAAAAGGTTTCGAATTGTCCACGCTTTGATGTCTCTGGTTGCTGCTTTAAATAATGAAATCATTTTCTTTGGTTTCTTTTATATAAGTGCACTGTCCAACAGAACGTTTGCCAATTCTCCATTTTGCTGAATTGGTTTCTTGTCATACTTCGCAAAAGTGCAAGGTCCTGACCAACCAGGAGTTCGAAGAATAGTGTCACCAGGAACTTTAGCTACTGCAGCTGCACTGGCTGACGCAGACCTGATACTATGAGGTTTGAAGCGACTCAAATAAATTCCAGCAAGTTCTAAGGTGGTTTTAATCCACCGACATATAGCATCTTTGCTGGCTGCTTTATACGCTTTAACATATGTGACACAGAAACTAGTAAAAATGCTTCGAAAATGTTTGGTGCATGCTAGGTATTCTTTAACAGCATCAACAACAAAAAGTCTAACATCAGTGGGATATGATGGAAACTCCAACTCATGTAGATGTTTGCCAGGTTTAGTTTGTTTTAGTTTGTCTCCAATCGAAAACTTGACAATGGAATTGTTCACCACCAAGTTCCGAATGTCCAAAAAATAAAGGTTTGACACCTCTGTGCTGATAAAACTCCCAGAAAGGCAACAGTCTTGTACGTCATTTTTAGTGATAGTTCTTTAACTGGGGATAAACTCTTCAAATAGGTTAACAAAATAGAAGGGTCCCAAGTGACAGCGTATCTTGGTAATGCAGGTTTTTGTTGAAGAACTCCTTTTAGATACTGCTTAGCAATAGAAAGTTCTCCAAATAAAACCCCTGAAGGAATGTGTACTACCTGTGATAAGGCAGACCTCACTGTGATCATGGCACTATATCCTAGTCCTTGTTCACACAGTTCTGTCATAAAGTCTAGAGCTTGTGTGGGAGTGGCTTGGCATGGATCAAGACCCCTTGAACTGTAAAAAATATAGCCATTTGTTGAGGTATGAGGAGTATTGTTTGTGCATACTCCCTCCCCAGGAATGTAATATGACTTTGGCAGGCTGGCAAATTACAACTCAGAGGAGGAAATTTCTATGACACAATCAATTTTACTAAAATGAAATGAAATTTCTTTTTCCTTGAAAGTTGTAAGACTTATCTTTAAGTCTTTCATTTGGCCCATTCTCTCCACTTCACTAGTGGTTTTTCTTGGAATCCAACCCAATTGTTTGAACAGCATACTTCGCAGAAGATTAAAGGACACTGCCGTGCGAGGACACGCGCAGTATCTCTCACACCCAAGGAATTTTTGCTTTTTAGACTTAATACGGCTTCCGAAAAACAATAAAATGCATATTTAACAATTATTCCATAAGCGCGCGTTGGATATGAGATGGTAAATAGCCAACGAGGCGCGTAGCGCCGAGTTGGCTATAACCAGTCTCATATCCAACAAGCGCGAATGGAATAATTGTTTTATTAAATTCCTTCAACTCCAAAAATTTGGAAGTACGAAATACGAGCGGAAAAAGCGAGCAAATACGAGCGAAATCGAAAAAAACTTGATGAGAACTGATGCGATGTTGTGTAATACCTTGTTGTCAGACAGACGCAGGCTCATCACAAAACATTTCTTGCCTTTTCGCGTACTTCTAAACGTCGGAATTGATCCAAACTTTCCCCCAAAAAAGTTTTTTTTCTCCTTTTTGGCTTTATTCAAAGAGTAATTTCGCATTCCGGCGAAAACATTTTTAGTTTAGCAACGCTTAACGCAATCATTTACCATATAAGGTCAAACCAAGAACGGCTTCCAAACTATTTTGTGGTTTTCCAAAGTTGTTTTTTTAATTGTTTTTATGTATATTTTGACTGAATAAATTATAAATTTGAAGGAATTCAGCAATTCTCGCGGACGGCTGGTGAATTCAGAGAAAAAGAGCAAGAACCTTAGTTTGTGGATAACAGTGCAGTAAAATAATAATTAAGATGGTCTACCAAGAGCCACTCGTCCTATTATTCATATATATTCCTTGCAAAACTTTAAAAGTGATTAGTGCAGCAGAAATTCTGCAGCCATCCTCAACTGGTGCCGCAGAAATTCTGCGGCTATAAAATTCTGAGGCCATCTTTAACTGGTGCTGCAGAATTTCTGAGGCCATCTCTGACTGGTGGCACAGAAATTCTGAGGCCATCTCTGACTGCTGCTGCAGAAATTCTGAGGCCATCTTTAACTGGTGCCGCAGAAATACTGCGGCCATCCTTGACTGGCGCCGCAAAAATTCGGCAGCCATCTCTGACTGGTGCCGCAGAAATTCTGCGGCTATAAAATTATGAGGCCATCTATAACTGGTGCTGCAGAAGTTCTGAGGCCATCTCTGACTGGTGCCACAGAAATTCTGAGGCCATCTCTGACTGCTGCTGCAGAAATTCTGAGGCCATCTCTGACTGCTGCTGCAGAAATTCTGAGGCCATCTTTAACTGGTGCCGCAGAAATACTGCGGCCATCTCTGACTGGTGCCGAATTCTGCGGCTAAAAAATTCTGAGGCCATCCTTAACTGGTGCCGCAGAAATACTGCGGCCATCCTTGACTGGTGCTGCATACATTCTGAGGCCATCTCTGACTGGTGCCGCAGAAATTCTGCAGACATCTTTGACTTTGGCCGCAAACTAACTACATGTGCGGAGAGTAAGTCAACCCCCTGACCCCCACTATGAAAGAACAGCTTTGGTGTACAAACCACTATTTGTCTACTAAATAATAACTTTTAATTCATATGTATATACAGTTTACAGAAAATAGCAGAAACTCTCTCACTGAGGCAAATTGTATTTCATTTCAAAAGGCAAAGTGTTTTGATAATTCCGTTTCGTACTACATACAAATGCAATGACTAAGGTGGTTAGTGGAACTTTTTAACCCATTGATGATTAAAATCGTCTGGACAGAGTAAATACAAGTCTGGCCGGTTTTGGCCGGTTCCTACATCAAAGGGTTAATTAATTCACTGGGTTTTCAAAAATTAAATCCAAATCCTGGTTACACGCACTCTCTAAGAGCAGCATACCTATTAATTTTAAGAAATGTTTTAGTAGATGGCATTAGTCTGCTATCTTCTGTTAGGTGAAAATCACAGCAAACAATACACGATTTCGGCAAGTCCTCAAGCCAAGGCTCTGTTCTCCTTCGCGGAAGATGTTGGGGTGACCATTTTCCACCATATGACCCTTTCCAGTAATGAATCTGAAAATGTATTTCCCCAACAGATAATACTTTTCCAAGTACTGGCATCTTATCATAATTTTCCAAAAATACAGCCACAAAACAACCAGGATGCAAGTTTTCAAGAAAGTTGTCAGTCACTTCCACAGGATCTTGTCTTTGCCGTGGATTTCTATAGCGGCCAGTGTAGATCTACAGTAAAGAATCAAATGTTAATTAAAGTTGAAATCAAAAACCAAAAACTGACAAATAAATTAATACATTTAAATTAAACAGTTTGATAAGGGACTATTCCATGGAAAGACTGAGTTTATCGTTTTCCTTGAATTTTTGGACCCTATACCTGCGAGGAAACGAAGCGCGGCCGCGGAATAAATTCGCATAAACATGTAAACATCACTGAAATCAACAAGTTCATGGTTACACGAGACATTACAAGTTGCCTCGACAAAATAACCACAAACTCAGTTTCCACTTATGAAGCTCACCAAATTTACCCCACGAAAAAAGTAGAAGATAAGAAAGAAAAGTAATATGCTTTGCCGAAGCGATGGCGGTTGTTTCTGCTCCGAAAGAACAGCGGAAACAAGAGACCTGGCATTGTGGAACATTCTTAATTACAAAATTCTGCAAATTCTCTGACTTTCGGATGCGTGCCTTTAATTGCCTAGATAACAATAGACTGAAAAAAGTGTCCAATGAAGACAATTCTGTTTCAACGTGGCTCAGTTTATTTTCATGAAAAGAATATCAAAATACCTTTTTCTCAATTGGATGACTGAATCACGCAACACAATCTTCCGGTCATTTGAAGTGTTTGTTTGCGCGAATTTTTAACAAAGACTCGGAAAAAAAAACTTGGAAGACTTTAAAGTAATCGATTGAAAGCGGGACATTTAGGAGCATTAGCAATGGTAAAATAACAGCAAAGTCATATAGCCCCTTCGTAGGAAAAATAACTGCAAAATCAAAGCATCTCTTTCTTTCAATGATTTAAGTGATCATAATGTCAAGTCAAAGTCTAGATTTTGTCGATTTTAATTTAACATCGGCATAATGACCGACAGTTCGCTTTTTCTCGGTTTGTCTTACTTTCCCAAAATATCTTTCAAGACCAAGCCACGTTTGGACCTTTAAAAGAGCGCGCACCAAGGGGCCAGTTCAATAGATCGTTCCCACTGTCACGCAACATAAAAAAATCGAAACCGTTTGATGAAATACGCCAAAAACTTGGAATGTTGCAGGAGACACATTTATAAAGTACTTCACCAATTCTCAGGTGTGTGCAGTACATCGTTTCTGAGTTATTTGTCGAAGCGTTTCACGCAACTTTATAGAGTTTTGTACCGAGCCGCCACCTTGGTAAATCCACATGAATAACTGGAATTCATTTAGCGATAAAAGCGCTTACTTTTCGCTCATGAGACAAAATACATGTGTATCACCTAATGTACTTGAAACGCTCAGACTCTCGAGATTCATAGGCATTTTCAACCAAATAACTTTATATCATGGTGTCACGCAAGGTGACCATTCGGAAATTAAAAATGCTGTCAGGAACTCGAAACTTGAAAAAAGACTTACTTCAAGGTCATATTCAACCTCCGAAAGATAAAATTTCAAACACATTGCGGTTTTGATTTTAGAATTTGATGACGTCTCTGTGAAAACCACCTATTCCCTTGAGGATAACAATCACTCAGAAAATTCAAAAGACTCGCTGGTGGAGCTTGATTTGGGTGAAAAAGAACACAAAGATGGTCGGAATATCTATCTTACGCGAACAGTCAGAATAATTCTTGAGATACTTTTAAGATGTCCGTTTAAGAATATTGCTTAACACCGTTTCTTCATTTCAGCTTTTCGTTTTTTCCTCGGCCGCAGGCGTTTGACGCTTTTGGAAATTCGTATAAATTTGGACTTTGGTCCACCGTTTAATTAAACACTACAGTCATCCGTATAAACTATAATAAGAATCGTTTCGATTTTTGTTTCCAAGAGTTGTTTTTACGGTTAAACGAAAAATCGTTAGTGTACGTTTTCCCATTCCCGGTCACATGTAATGGCAAACGAAAAAAAAACAAATAAGAAAAAACATTACGCTAAATGCATGCTTGTGGACTCACCTCTTGAATTTGCCGAGTCTCTCTGTCTCGCAACTCTAACAAGTCAGGAGAGATTTGGGCTGCAGGAGGGGCTGGTGCTGTCCGAGCTGATTGTCTTAATTTGTCGATTGGCCAACAGTAACTATCAGGAACACACGTAAGTTCATCCAGATGACTGAACCACCCTTCCCATTCGTCAGCTGCTTCTTTTGGCATGTTCTGGTGATACCTGGGAATGTCGCGTCTCAGGGCCTCAATGTCCAACTTTACTAGTGAGGGAGTGACCAGCTTGGGCTTTCCAATAGGTAAAGACTGAACACACATACACACACAAAAAAAGATCCTTTAAGTCAACAAGTCTAACAATTTGAGTCCATACAAAGATGTCTTTGCACCCAAGCACAAAAGAAGGTTAACTTTACATTGGTGGTCTAATTTCTAATCTTCCTATCAGTTGTTGGATTACTGCAATTTTGATATAATGATGTGTACATGTTAAGCCTTCTCAATATTGATGGGTTTATCAACTAAAATTAACTGGTTAAACCAATGCATTTTGCATACGATCTGACACAATTATTCATATCATCATGATGATAGTTGACCATACATGTACTCTATTTTGACAGTTAGTTTAATTAAAATGATAGAAATTTACCTTCAAGATAATAACTGGCCCCTGCCACTCTTCATGGCTCCAGTTCCTATAAAACATCTCAGCTTTCCCAGCCTCGTTGCGCTTGAACTTGAAACATTTTGGTACTGTATGTGCATGCAATTCCTCTGCATACTCCTCAACCCATGATCGTATATCATACACAACTTGCAGCTTATATGGCTTTGGAGAGGGATTACTCATACATGATGACAGTGCTCTAAGCAAGTCTAAAAAAACACAAAAATTATTATTTCCTGAATTAACCAACTCTACAATTTTGTCCCATTCCTATAAAATAAAATCTAGAATACAAGAATACAAGAAAGGTCATCGCTATATAGTAGGCCTAGTTGTTGAAAGATGTTAAAAAAGTTAGATGAAAATTAAGGTTAAAAGACAACGTAGGTATCGATAGTAGCCATTGCTTTCATGACTTTCAACATCATACAACTTAATACAAATCAAAACCAAGTGTGAAAGAGAATTGTACAATTGTATAAGGGGGGGGGGGGGGGGGCAACTTTTAACACCAAATTTGTTAGCTAAATAATAAAGACACCTCATGTCAACAGTCCAGTCCAGATAACATTTTTCTAATGAGGGACTCACTTTCCCCCAATACTGTCTTTTGCATCTCCTTTGCTATTAATTCTAGCTACAGTTGTATCTCATATGCTATTAATTCTATTTCTTTATCGTTAGCAAATATTCATTTCATATTGACTTTCAATTCCTTCATTTTTCCTCCGAGACATCCAATAACCATTGGAATCACTTTAACAGTATATCCTTCTCGTTATTATTATTATTATTATTATTATTATTATTATTATTATTATTATTATTATTATTATTATTATTATCACCATCATCCTGGGGATGCTTACTATCAACAAAGTGAAGAGACTGGCATTAAAGTAGAGTAAAAAAAAAATGTGACAAGAGTTTTTCACCTTCAATGACATATACATCACACTTGTCCAAAAACTTTGAGAACACTCCAAAGAATGCATCTATATCTTCATGCGTGTGTCCAACAGGGAGGAAATTTACTCTTATCTAGGAAAAAAGGCAAAGGAAAACAATAATAATTTTTGCTACCTGGTATTTGCTTGAGAACCTGATGCATCATTTGACAGAGTTGTAATCTTAATACTAATTAACGGTACATGTAATAGTTTAACTGCTATGAATCTTTGCGAACCAGCCCCTGATATTGACATCTACTGTCTCATAATCAATTTGCTTCAGACACTTTCTCTGCAGCAATTTGCTTTAGGATAAGTCACTCAATATTTCATATTATGCACTTGGAACTTGTATTGACGAATTTTGTTAAAATGAATGTGCTGTATTCAATTCGCAGGGTTCATACAGGTCATGGAAAATCTGGAAAGTCATCAAATTTACAAATTTCTTCTTCCAGGCCTGGAAAGTCATTGAAAATTATAAAACATCCCGCAAATTAATCATTGCAGTGTCAAAGCAAGGATAAATGGAATAAAGACGAGTTTCTATCAAGCAATGATATTGTCAGTTTCAGTCTGAGTTGGGCAGAAAGAGGTTCTTAATTTATTCAAATTTGATCTGAGTAATATCCTAAGATATAAGGCTGCTACTTCTTGATTTACACTGGCTTCCAGTTAAGGAGCGCACACAGTACAAGGTTCTCTTATTTATTTCTTACAATGGGCGATCGATCATTCACAGTGGCTGCACCTTCACTCTGGAACTCATTAACACCTGAGCTATGCACAATCTTGGACCTTAACTCGTTTAAAAGTCATGGAATTTGAACTCCTGAAAAAAGTGCAAACCCTAATTCAAAGTGAAATAACTGACTGAAACTACTACTTGTACAAACCTTCTCAAAAATCTTTTCCTCAACGAGAAGTGCAAGCAGGGCAAACATGTACCGGTTTTTGTTCTCTCGAACACAGTTGTCAAATTGGAGATATAAGACGGGAGGCAGTAAGTATTTATTTGTCCAGTATACCAGCACATCCAGAAGCACAGTCATTGTTAGGTTGGCATCATGTGGGAACTGGTAATAGTCAAATGATCCATAAACTTCTTTGCCATGTGATGACTGGCCACTGTGTACAATAGAACCAACAAGATGGGTGCCAACTGTGGTGAGGGCAGACATGGCCTTGCTAATTCTTCTCAGCTTTGGTATATTGGTGGTATGTTGATCCATGCCATCTGCAATGCTAGCCATGTAACGTTCTGGGTATTTTCTTGCTTTGTACCTATGAAGGTAGTAAGCTCTTCTTTCTTGCCTAATATAAAACCAAGTTAATAACATTAGTTCCACACTAAGAGACCCTCCTATTAATGCCAAAAACAAGTCAAGAGTTCATTCATTTTTGATAATACCTATTGATTAGTGTTATCAGTGGCAAGGTTACTTCCAGTCTTTTGTCTGTCTTTGAGTGTGCTAATTAATGTACTCAATTTACTAAGCCTACACCCATGTATTAATCATTTGACATCTACATCTTCCTCCTACAATTTGATTGTGGCTGCTTATTTGATAATAAAAATTTGTGTCTGCTACCTTCAGCAGCTTCAAATGCAAAAAATGACCCAAGCCCACTTAATAGAAAAATCATACCAAACCAGTTCAAGATGAAGCTTCAACAAACGATCAATTTCTGCTCTTCTTGCTTTGTCCATAGTTCTCTCTTTCTCTTGTTTATATTTTGTACAATCTGTACATTTAGTGAAACGGTTTTCCTGTGAAAGGTAATAAAGAACAATATTTTTTTAAAGATTAATACCCCTATATGATCTACAAAAAAGTCCAAGCAGAAAGGATGTAAATCATTATTAATTAAAATAATAATTATGGAATCCCATACATACTCAGCTAAGTCAAAACAGTTGTATTCAGTGCTGGGAACCATTATTATAACAATTTATTTATGCAGTTATTTTGGATACTGCGTGGAGAGGATATGTGGTTAGATTATTGAAAATTTGCATTTTTTATTTTTGTTATTATCCAACTCTAACTCCAAAATCTAACCGAAGAATCTGCATGTGATGTGACGTCTACCTCTCTAAAATTGTAATTTCCTCACCTGGTGTAAGTAGTGTAGTATTGATTGTAATAGGGGTAGCATTGTAACTAATGTAAGTACTGTTGGTATTGTAATAATATTATTGTAAGTGTTGTAAACTAAATAAATAAAGTAAATAAAATTTAAAGAAAGAAACGAAGTGCTTTAATAACCTCTACACGTCAAATTTCCAGAAAGTTTCGACACAGTTCAGAAGAAGATTGTCACACTCATACAGGGTTGAAATAGACTACAATGAAAAGTGAGACTCTGGTGTGATGGTTGCCGTGTAACTTTATAACTCTTCCAGACTACTTGGCTACTAGGCCTTTGCAAATATGATGATATAATAATATTAATTAATAATAGTAATTATTCTTATGTATACCAGTACAGTGTCTTTTTGCATACCTTTGGTATGAGAACATGAGCGAAATGTTTTTCCCAAATATTGTAGAAGTGGGAAAGGCAAACAGTTGGCAGATTCAATGCAGTGTTCTCCTCCAACATCTTCCTATATATGTCACTCCTACTGAAACATGATGGCAGGTGAATGCATCCTTTGTCAGGCTGATGGTCACCAATGGAATTAACAAAGAACTGAAGCCAAGAAATACATTCTGCAGTCTTAGCCATAACAGTGTTCTTCCCTTTGTTCCCATGTTCCAAAACTAAGACACCGTCCTTGAACTTGTTCAGAATTCTACGAAAAGTTTCTTTATTCATGTTGTGAGATAGAAGCCATGCTCCTTTGCATACACTCTTCCCCCTTATGAAGAATTCAGTTTCATATTCTCCAATGTCATTAACATGGCTGTGATTATGCAAGAACTCCAACACAAAGTTCCTCTTACAAGTCTGTCTTCTTTCATTGAACTGAACTTCAGCATGCTGAATATCATCAACAGACAACTTCCTCATGCACCTCTTTTGACAGCAATTAATGCTCAGAACCCATAAAACATCTTCATCTCTTCTCACAGTTATATCTAGAAGGAGGATAGCAAGATGAAAGATACCAATCTGTTGGGTAGTGAAAGATCCAAATAACCTGGTTCTGATTGGCTACAACCACAGCACCACACCATTCCAAGCATGTATAGCTACCATGTGTTTTAATCTGCTTAATAAGCGAATCAGAAGTGACTTGTCCTTGTGGGAAGGACATGTACTTTCGACCAGATAAACTTGAATATTATTGCTCGAGTCAGAGACAAAAAAAGCTTTTAAAAAGTGGTTCAATTTCAAAAAGGACTGATTTTTTTTATATCGTGTTAATATTGTGGTAGTACTGGAAATACAACGTAGCTTAAATACTTAAGCATTTCAAAACAAATTACAAGTTGATTCCAGCAGTATTAATTGCTTGTACTGAAATAACATTCATCAATTTTATTGCTCACAAGTTCAGCCAAGTTACATCAATTTATTTGAGGTCAATGAACAAGTTCATAGTTCCAGTTTCCACTGCAAATGTATGATTCTGCAAAATTCAGCCAGTTGTAAATTACTTTTGAGAATAATTCTCATTATACCAGGTGTCAAAAGGAGAACCCATTCTTAAAGTGGTACTATGATCAAAAAATCATTTCCTTTATTTCTTCAGATCTTGAAAGCGTGTTTGCTTAACACCTACCTGGCAAAATTTTGAGCTTTGAGTTTTATCCAAAGGCTGTTTATTTTGAGTGTAAGTTTTGGATTTCACGGTCCGCCATTACTCACGTTCAAAACAGGCCGATTGGGCCTCAAAGGGTTGGATCTAGAGAAAATGACGTCATTTACTCACTAACTTAAAATTTCAGCGTGTAAACACAATTTATTACATATGCAAAACACGTGTTTAAAAGTCTGAAAGCCCGAAACTCCCGTGCTGCATATTAATTCGGCCGCGTACACACGCATTTCATTCTTAAACTATAGTGAGTCTTTGACATCATTTTCTCCTCGACCCAGCTCTCTCAAGATTTTAAAGTTAGTAATGGCAGACCAATAAATAAGAAAATTCCAGTTAAAATAATCAGGTGTCTTTTTAAAATCAGAACTTAAAACTTGGGTCAGTTAGTGTTTAGTTAACATAGTTTTGAAATCCAAAGAAAAAAAAGAATTGTTTTTTTTGGTCGTAGTACCACTTTAAAGTGTTGAAATCTATAAAAGGAAAAGACTTCACCTCAGTCTGTAAACTCTGGCCTACATTTTCTTGACAAAATCCTCAACTTTTTCAAAAGCTGGCCTAAGATACCTGACTTTGATGCCCTCCTCTACATGTGTACTATTTCCACACTCTCATTTTCAAACCCAAATAATTTGGGTTTGAAAATGAGAGTGTTTTGGAGCAAAGGGAAACTTTTCCATAGCAGACAATACATCAGAATATCGTAAGACTGTCATGTTCCATTTTGTTGCATTTCGAAAGACAGATGATGATCCACCGCAATTTACTGTGGAAGCCATCCCAAGCATCTTTAAGCTACGTTTTGGGGGATGATGGTCATGAAAAGTGTTGTAACTTTTTCCTGGTTTGTTTTCCTGGCTGGTAATCACCACATTCACTGTCTTGTTGAGGAAAGTGACAATTCTAACTTTTGTAACAACACTTGTTAGCCATTGAAGTAGATTGGTAACCTTATCTTCTGGTTCTGATTTTAAGTCTAAGAAAACTATTTTGTCTTGAAGTAGTGAAATAAGCCAGTGGTTACCTGCAAATAAAACCAAGGAATGTTAATGTCAAAATAATAATAATAATAATAATAATAATAATAATAATAATAATAATAATAATAATAATAATAATAATAATAGTGATTCTTCACATTTGACGATCTGATGTGATGTCCTTAGCAAAATGGTTTGATAATTTTCTCTGTAAGGATTTCACAATTCTCTTGCTATTTGCAGGGGCACACCCACAGGTTTTGCATGGGGCCTGAATTCTTCACTGGGTTATGGGCCATTGCTTTGTGTGGAGGCCCATTCAATAATCCAAGATAAGTACTGTCTAGTTATAGTATTGACTATTACCAGTAATCTCTAGTCCAAAATGTACAATCTTGGAATGATTTTTCCCACGGGTAGTCCGTTTGGGTAGTTTGTCAGGGTAGTCCATGGACTAGGGGTCAGTGTTTCCAACTCTCTCATCACAAGAAATGCTTGCTTTTTACCTTGGGGTTTGGGACCACTCGAGTTGTCATCAGGTAACGTACTTCCCACCCAGCTGTTTTCATCATCATCCTCCAGCGAAATAATTTCTGAAAAGCTTAACCATAATAATCGACTGTTAAGGAATGCTGTCAAAAAACAAAATTCAACATACATGTAATCACCGCAATTTGTAAATCAGCACACAAACTGATTAACATTCCCTTGCATTAAGACACGAAATGCTCACCTTGTAGTTTGGGACCACTTAAATCGTCATCAGTTAATGTATCAACTCCTACCCAGCTGCTTTCATCATCATCATCCTGGAGTGAGATAACTTCTGAAAATTCAGAAACAGGGTCAAGGTTGCTGCCTAACGGTCGCCCGGTCGCCTGGGGCGGGTTTTGCTAAAAGCAGGCCCAGCGGCCAGCAGCCCACGGCCCGCAGTGGCCCGGCGGCTCGGAGGCCCACACAGTTTTGTTGTCCAGCAGTAAACAATCCTTTTCGATCCTTTCTTTCATTGCATGTTGCTAAGTGAAAAACATTGTCATTCTCTGTTGTTTTCGTCTGTTTACAACAACAAACAGAAACAAGGATTCCAATGATTAAAATGGTAAACGAATAGGCCATTTCCGAGTTCATATCCGTCTCCTCTTCAAAGGGAGTCTAAGTGCAAAGTTTTTGTGATGGTAATTAGTTCTACTTTACATATGAATGAAAACTAATTTTCATAAGAAAAACTTCGCACTTAGACTCGCCTTGAAGAGGAGACAGACATGAACTTGGAAATGGCCTATTCAAACTCACCGTCGTCCATTTTTCACGCCCAAACCCAATGCAGATCTGTGCATGGATTTATGCTGGACAAAAAAACTGTGGAAAATCAGGAGTAAGCTACCGGGCCTCCGGGCCGCTGGGCCGAGGCAGGCCGCGGGCCTGCTTTTAGCAAAACCTGCCTGGGGCGCCTTATTTGCGAGCACGCGTGACAAAATTTCTGAACAACTAGCCCGAACGGGCGCCCTGATTCATCCTCACTTTCTTTTATTAAAAAATGATCCCAGCTGGAATTAATTCATTCTGGGCTCTTGAAAAAATGACTTTGGCTACTAACTCTTAATGTTGGAAGCAGCACAATACATAAATCAGACTATCAAGCTATATGCCTATATGCTTGTGTTTCATGAAATAGCAAGTATTAAAACATGTTTCACAGCAAATACATGTATGTCACACATGCTCAGGCTAGATATGAAATCTGATGAAATAGTTTCCCTCAAAAGCATCGAGAAATTTATGGTTGGGGATGATCACACTTCTATCGCAATGGCATAATTTTTATTACTAGCTTACCATTGACAGCTTGCGCTTTATCTTCCCTGTCAAATATGTTATTGCAAACATGGCTCGACTTCCAACTCTGCATCCAACTTGAGTTATTTTGCTCGGATGTATCGCTGTCATTCAAATCAATCCAACGTCTTGACGAAGATTCTGTACGCGGAAACTTTGCTGGTGTTCCGAACTCACTTGAAACACTAGAGTCGGAATCACACAAATCCAAACATGTGGTAGTACTTTTCTTAGGAGTACTGGAAACCAAAGGTTCTAATTTGTGATCGGAGATCATAGTCGGATTGATTTCTAACGGTAAAACTGTATCTACGTAGGTCTGGAAATCTGTAAGCAGCACTGAGGGGCGTCACGCAACGTGAATGTGAAACAATGTGAAACCGGTCAAGGCGGATGTGAGGGCGAAAGAGAGTAAACCGGAAATTGACAAAAGTAATATTGTGATTAAGGCTGGCACAAAATACCGACCAAAAAGTGTGAAAGGCGTCGTTCCGACAATATAAAGCAACCGAAATGCAAATGCAGCTAAATGCGGTAGCGTAAGAATTCAGTTTTTTATCGCCCTGCCCTCTTTTTCGTGTCACGTTCCAACTTTTAAGCTTGCATTTATTAACTACAAATTATATTCCGTTATGTATTTATTTTATCCGTAACTTCAGTTCCACGTCCTTAACAAGTTGAAACAAATTTTTGAATTTATTGAAATATGAGAAATTCACAAGTTACATTGTTTCTTTGTCTTTTTAATTTCAAGTCCTCTTATAATCTGCATAATTAGCCGCTATTGTTTTAGTGCGCAGAAAGAAATAAAGATCAAAAAATGCTGTCTATTCCGCTTTCGGATAATCTGTGTGTGCAAACTCGACGCGCAACCTTTATAGTGAAACTAATACTCACGAAAGCTATCCTGAGTGTGATTGTTGTTGACGGTGAGAATGGGAAGAGGAACAGAAACGAAGCTCTGGTGCATTAAACTGTCATCAAATGCTGCATTTTTGTTTAAAGGAGGAAAACGAACTCCTAACTTCCAAAACATCGTTGGAGCTGTAGCTACTGACGCCCCAGCGACATCGAGTTTGTGCGATGGTTCCTCCCCGAATCCAAAGAAGTTGTTGAAGGTAAGTGTGTTTCGTAAAAATTAGCTTATATCCCGAGTTGGGGTCTGCTAAATCTGCGAGCCATGCGAATTTCGCGTTTAAGTCTTAAGTACCCAATTCAAATAGCGCTGATAAACAGTTATTAAGTCTAAGTGCCCATTTTAAAATGGTTAGCTTTCAATAACTGTGTGACTCGCATGTTGGCTCGCATGGCTCGCCTATGACTCGCCCCTTGGCTCACATGGCTCGCTGGCTCCCGGGTTATAATACTCCCCGAGTTGTATTGTTACAAAGAAGACGCTTTGAACGACTGGGGTCATACCCATGCGTTTATTAGTGATTGGGGAAATCGCATAAAAAATCATATCAAATGAGTGGGTTAATCTTCCTCTTGTTGAGTGAGTACTTAGCGATCGCTTTTAAGCCAAATGATGTTGAAACCAACGACAGGCCAGGCCAAGTGGCCAAGCTTCTTTAGTGGTTTTATACTAGCTAACCGTAGCTGGGGCGCCTTTTGTAAATTTATTATTTAGCCTCAGTACATGCTTGATTTTGGTTATTTACAAATAATTGGAGGGCCCAACAAAATTATAAGGCTAAATAATAAATTTACAAACGGCGCTCCATATAGCCGACGTGCCTTAACTCTAAGTGCAGTTTGTTTCTTTCTTTCGCGGGAGCGGTAAGTTAAGCTTTATTAAAAGGGAGCTTAGCTTAAAATTACTGTGCATGCTTGAATGCAAGAAAACCGTGCTGTTTTTCCAAACTTACAAAATTGCCAGGCCTTCGTTTCGGGAAAGGAGCACGCTCGACCGAAGACCGGACTCGAGAGAGCGACGGAAATCAAGCAGAAAAGATCATCGCGGCAATCATTTTACTTGATCAGTAATCCTCGGTCATTCTGTTTATTTTACATTAGACAAACGAAACGCTACTAGTTTTACGACTTCGCATGAAGATATCCTTTATTGCAAAGCAATTCCCAGAATGACTCAGGATTGCTGATAAAGATCGTAGAGTGAACAAAATATACCTCTTCACTGTGTCTGACCTGGAGGCCATATAATTGGGATAAAGCAACCGGAAGTTAGCTGTTTTCCCCATTTGACAGTTGCGGCGCTTGTTCCAATGATCAAATTTTCCGTTGCGTGAATGATATTTATTATCAAATGACTAAAAAAGTTTTTGAAATCTGCCGCTTTGTAGTGGAGTAATGGAGGTTTGAATTCGGATGAAATCTCTTATAATTACATTCATTGTAATTTTAATAATGGGGACATAGTTTTTAAGTGAATCTAGCTGTTGTTAAGTTGCGTTTGCCCTCTAACCAACATGGCGTCAGAAACTGCGATAAGTCCAATTGCTGCATTTAATACATTGTATTTTTTCTTTATGAAATAATCTGAATATTTTGGCTTATCGATTAACACTCAAATATTATTGTTACTTTATTATTATTTTCGTGTTACTCAACATACATGTAAGCAACATTTCTTTGAAACTCACAGGAGCAATGAACTATTGTAGCATTGATATCAGGACGAAAGGCCCTGTTTACAAGAAGGGAGGATTACTCTTACTAGCACTCACGAGTGTTAAGTATTTATGAGTCATGAGTCAGTGAGTCAATGAGTCAACGAGTTAGTGCAGTTAATTAAACCATAAAATGAAAGCTAAAATTTCAGAGAGTGCTTAGGCCTAATCAATGAAACGAGGGCTTAGGCTTAATCAACAAATTATTGCTATATCGACTGTGAGTCTCATTGACTCATGACTCATTGACTCATTTGACTCATAAAATATGCGTTCTCAGCACTCACACATTTCTTTATTTGAGCAATGTGTTTACAAGGCAGATAGGGTTACCCTGGTGCTAGGGTAACCCTATCTCAGGGCTGGGGTTACCCTAGCACCAAAATAACCCTACCTGCCTTGTGAACACTCTGCTAGGGATAACTCGGCTACTTGGGACAACCTTTTTTCTGGTTTATAGCCGCCAGTGCTCTTACCAAGGTCATTAAGAGTTGTCGGGCCTGATAGGGTAATCCTACCTGGAAAACTTTGCTTGTAAACCTGGGTTATACCCTCCCTCCTTGTACATAGGGCCTAATTACTGAAGCCTAAAAAATGCATTCCTTTGCCATTACACATCTAATATTTTGATTAGTAATTCATTTTGCAAATGGCCTTCCACTATTGAAAGAAAACAACAGACTGATTATTTCAGACTATAATTACTTATTTAATGTTTTAATTGCTTTTTTTTGTTAGATGGAGTTCATTCCCACCCAAAGTGGAAGCTACCATTATGCCACACTGAATCCACGTCACTTTAATCCATTTGATTGTGACGGTGATTTCAAAAATATAGGTTCAAGCAGAGATGCAGATAGCCTTGCCAACCACATCTGCAGTAAGTTGGAAGGACTTAAGCAAGTGGCCACAACAGAGAATACTGTGGAGGATCGGAACAAAGCACCAGAAAAACGAAAACTGACTCCACTTTACGCATCTGTGCAGCCCACAAATAAACAAAAGGTGGTAGAAGAGTCCAGCTGTGTGAAGGGAATAATGGAACGTTGCAATGAATGCCAGTTTGATAGTAAGTGCAAATTATATGTATACACGAATGTGTCAGTTTGAAACTGTTGAATGTGGCAGTTTATAACTGGACATAGAATAAAATCTCATTACATATACCACATTATTTTACAAATTATAAGGATGAATAACTTAAGTATAAGAACATTTGACTAAAATAAGTGAGGAAATAACAACAACAACTTTATTACCCTTTTCATAACAAAAAAAAATACAATCATTATGAAGGAAAGGAAATATTAAATAGAGTAATGGCTTCCTTAACAACTACGAAAGCTAATGCAAGTCGGAAGCCAAATTGAAAGAGATTAATTTATAAGACAGTAAACACAACTACAATACCTAAACTATCATGTGCCTAACCTATCCAAAACCATAGACTCTAATCTTCTCAAATGTCTTTCTTGTACAGATAAAACCTATTTTATCCCAGTCAAATGCTTGGTAATGCCACCAAAAGAGAGGCAAATAAGAACAGTCGATGACAGATTCTTGAAGGACTTGATAAAGAGTATGGAGGAGCTTCCCTCAGGAAATTATGAAGCTCTGTTTGTGCTAGTAAAGGGTATCAAGAATAAAGAAGAGTTTAATGTAGACAAGGTGGAGCAGCATGAATATGAAGTCCTTGGTGGTACCCATGTAATGCTTGCCACCAAACAGCTCAATGAAATGTACCCAGACAACCAAAGCTTCCAAGGGCGTGTTGCCAGAATTTACATTGGCCTGTCCGATCAAGAAGCACTCTGGCTTGGTGCAATGCACAACAACACTGGCGCTTTTCGTCACCAGCTCACATACCGGGATGAGGTGAGAATGAGTTATTTATAATAATAACTTGTACTTGTGACTCTCCGATGCAAAAGCCAAAATACATTTACTACACTCTAACAGATTGATCCCAGTAAGTTTCTTGTTTTTTGAATATGTAAATCATTTAAATTTGCAAGACATGTCTTGCAAATTTAAATGTGTCGTCACTTTTATAAAAATTGTTGTTAGTCTGCTTCTTTCCAGATCTTTTGGAAATATGTAAATCCCCAACAAATTGCCAATCAGTGAGAGAACATCAAGGTTTAAAGGCAATAATGTAATTGTGTATTTGTTACCAGGTGGAAATTTCACGCACACAGCTGTTTTTACCTATTCAAGATTGCACTGGTGAACCACCACAGCCAAGTGATTCATGGAGAGACATGTGTGCAAGTCTCCTCCACAAGAAGGTGAGGGGTCATCATTACACTTACCAAGCAGCATTACCATTATTTTTTAGTAGTACAATCCAATTACATGTACTATTTTTGCAAAAAACATAAGAGTTGAGATTTGAAACACAGTGCAGACTATTGGCATATTGATGACAGATTTTACATGAAAAAAAACACAAAGCATCAAAGAAACTTCATGATGTTTCTCCATTCAAATCATTACTGGCTACTCTGACACAGAAGGTCTTAAGAATGATTAATTAATTAATTTATTTTTCATTTCCTTTCTGATATGTAGAAACGAATCCTAAGTGAAGTTTTTGCCATGGCACAGCTGTCTGCAGATGGATGGAAACATTTTCAGACACTAAATACTATGTTTGAAAATGTTCAGCTGAAGGGGCAAAAGGCTAAGGCCACTGACATAGTCAACAAAGGGAAACCAATACTGAAGCAGTGGCAGTTGAAGCCTCTTTGTGGCCTTTCAAATCATGATCAAAATTTCTTGTTAGAGAAGGTAAGGTTGCAGTTCATTTCCTATTATTGTTATTATCATTATCATCATCATCATCATCATCATCATTATCATTATTACTTCCTGATAAGTGTTTGCTAATAATCCAGTAGGGCCGGAGCTAAACCATTATCCTTTGGCACCACTGGGTTACACAAACTGACAGCTACAATTATTGCTGTCCAGAATTACTTTACTTGTTCTGTTAGATAAGTAAATGTACCCCAAATGTGTTAGCTTAACTCTAGGAGGATCATGATCTTACAGAAGAACTTTTTACAAAATAATACTTACAATAATAAATTGTCATCATGACCCGAAACAATAAATTCATTACACATCAATGAGAAAGCCATAACTTCAAGTTATTTATCTGTGCATCCAATGATGTCTCTGCAGGTGACAAGCTGTGACATGAGCTTAGAGGAAATGAAGAAGGCAGCTTCAGAAATCAAGTTACTGCGGCCAATTCAAGAGGCCATTGTGTCATTTTTTAAGGCAGAGACATGGGAAGAAATTGCAGATGAATTTGGGCATGAAGTATTACCAGAGAAGCTGCTACGGTTTGCGGTGAGTTGAGGTGATTCTGCATGGTGTGCAGTGTGCACTATAGTCAGGCCTTCTGATATTACGCGATGGTGCGATTTCGCACAATCGACCTCGAATCGCATCCGATCGCACAATTCACGAAAAATCGCATAATTCACAAAAGGACACACAAAATTCATAAAATGAAACATAAATCAACACGTTTCTTAGAAATTCCTGCATAAATACGCCATTTTAAAGATGATTTATCTTGGAAAAAGGCTAAAAAACCTTTGTCACCTTCGATTTCGTAAACATTCGAAGTTCAAGGCTTTATTTTTCATGTCGGGGACTTGGTACGAGTCTCCTTCTATTGGTGCAACACAAACACTCCCTTATATACACACCACTGAAATGACACAGTTGCCTTCTCTTAGAGAAGAGATTTGTGAAAAATAAGCAAAGTTGTAAGTTTTTCGGCAAAATGTAGTTTCTTTCGTTGAAAACTGATAAAAACTTACTCATGGATAAGTTTGTTGTGAAAACGCTCGCTTTTTCTTCGACGAAGAAGGAAGTTCCCACCTTCCGCCCAATCTGACAGCTCACGATCGAGCAAGAAAGTACCTCACAGGTACGCTCCACGTGGACGATGGACTGATGTTTTTCTGGTTGTGCAATATTAGGGCCTTTTATACGAGAGAAAATAAGCCGCGGCTTACTCTGGCCACGGTGTACAAAATACGCAAAAGGAACTATTTATACGAATATATATTCCCACGTCAATATAAGACGCGGCTTGAAAAAGACGTGAACATAGATTTTGTACCATTTATACAGTGTGAACATTCGAATCTTCTGTAAGCCGCGGCTTATTTTCTCTCGTATAAATGGGGGTATGGCCCTATTGTGATTGACATCTTCGGAAGTTCGTGGTTGACAAGCACCTTGATCATTCATTTGGCATGTTAGCTGTGTCCTTTCAACTTTAACGTGGTGCACCGGTAGTGCAGAAGGCATCATTTTTTTTTATTTATCCCAACTAATGTCGATCGAGATACGTAATTACTGTTCCTTTGTGTTCAAAATGTCTTTAGGGCAGCAAAAAAGTGTTTTTCTTAACCTGAAACCTTATAAAACAAGCTTAAAATTGCTGAGAGAAAAAATCGCATAATTTACATTATTTATCGCATAATTGGCCTTTCTAATCGCACAATCTGCCCTGAAAAAATCGCATAATTTGCATTTTTTAATCGCACCCTATCAGAAGGCCTGTATAGTCTATAATCAGAGTCTTAATAGAACCCATTGGGAACTCGGAAAAATCCAAGTTCCAGATGCGCAGCGCAACCAATGTATCACTGTTTAAATCATGTACTATTTCTATTATAACGTTTGGAAAAATGTCACGCATGTTTGTAATAATATGATATTGTTATTAATGTTTAACAGTGACATTTTGTCTTTCCTCCAGGTGAAGGATTTTGAGTAGTCACACCATTTCCAGACTTACCTGGAAAGACTTAAGCAGCAGAAAGATACAGATGAGATTCAGGAAGTGGATGGTGTGCTTGACGGAAGACATGGTGCAAAGGGGATAATTATCTTTTCCTCAGATTTGAACAGAGTGCAACAGGTTGCTATAACAAAGTTGCCCAATTTCCGCGGAGCATTTTTGGCAGTTGGTGATACATATGATGACTGTGAGGTAAATAACTTTAAACATTCATCAATATGAAACTGCAAGATTACACTTTTTAGATGCTTTTAATGCAATGTAATGTAATTTATTCTCTACAAAATAAACAAATTTACAAAATTAATGAGAGTTGAATAGTATTAGTATAAAGAGAAGAGGACAGACTAGAAGAGAATTATCCAAATTGATTGATCTGTTTAAAATGCTTACCCTCGTCCAAACACAAGGCTATAATAACAAATATAATTTGTTATAAGATTTGTTTTTACTTACTTACATTTTTTAAAATGTTACTTCCAACTTCAAAACACTGCAGGCAAATCGTAGTGTTTCAGATTGTATAAGGCATGTAAAAATCCAATACTAACCTTGCATGATTATGGGGTTGAGGGGTTTGTGGTTTTAATTTAAAAGTTGTCTTCACTACAGAATACAGGGCCACTCATTTCCATATCATTGAATAACAAAAGCTCCTATTGTTGTGCGTCTCGTTCTACAAATTAAACCTTCTAACTAATTTGCATGTGCTGGCCCTGCGTGGCACTCTATTCTGTAGTTCATGCTCCTAAAAGTTAACTCGTGAAACATCTCATAGGTGTTTTATATGGAAATGTGATCCTTTTTCTTTGTATGCAGAGTGCTTTAAACATGATTAGTCTTATATCGCGACTAAATTTCACCAAGACGACATCATTCAACCTTGTACTATTTGTGAATATTGATGATGTAAAGACGGTAAAAGAAAGGATGAAGGAAGGAGGGGCAGTGGACACTCAAACAGCACATTTCTATGTGACGAATGGTCATCGAGGACGAGAGAGAACAGGTATTTATAAAGTATTTGTACAGCATTGCACATCACTAACATGTTTCATTTACCTATGCTGAACTGTTTCTTATAATTTATTTTTTAAAGTTACAAATACATTAAAATTAAAATGGCAGACTGGCCAAGAGCGAATGGTGTGGTTTCGGGTCAACGGTTGCAAAGCATCACTGCAAATGAATTAGCCAATGACTGATTGTGCTTTATTGAGATTCCCTCGACAGTCGATTCCCTCGACAGTCGATTCCCTCTCGATTAAATGCAAGGGAAATGGTCTTTAACTTGGAGAATTACAACAAATTTCCTCAAGGAAACCTGATTTTGGTCATCTGAATGGTTTTTAAGGCATATTATGGCAATATAAATGCGGTGTAATTTGAAAGTTTTGAAAGATTTAGAGCATTTTGGAGTGTACTATATAGCATTTCTTTGACCAAAACCGTTTTTTTCACGGTCCAAAATGCCTTTTTTTGTAGAATAAGCTTTCATATCTTGCTTTCTGAGGTGACATGTTTCCATTTCAAACTGTTTAAGTTAGGAAAGAGATTTTTGATTAGTCAGCGTAATCGGATCGATTTAAGTTACTTAATACGTACTCGCTATGGGCCGGTCATTGTTTTTCTCCTTTTATAAATCAGTCATTTTAACCCAATGCCTTGTTAACTTTTTGGCTAACCGTCACACTTAACATTTCTCTGAAATGAATTTTTTAAGTGTACGGTTTGCTAGGGAAAATTCTGGGAAAGAATTTGTAAGCTTAAAAGAACAACAAGATGGTCTGAATTGAAGCAGATAAAGAGATAAAGTTTTTATGATTTTCTTGGTTTCAGGGCCTTATTTAACGGAATCAGTGACAACATTTATCATTGGGCACTGGTCAGTTTCCCGACAAGTAACAACAAGGCATTTGCGTGCTTCAAACATGGACAATTTAATTAGTTTAGATGGCAAACAAAGCCAGATTTTACCCGAGGATGCTTTTTCCTGGTTAGTAGACCATATGTCCTGTGAGGGTGACACAGTGATTGATATAAATAGCAAGAAAGCAAGTACGTTTATTGCAGCCCTCAAAGGAGGACGAAATGCTGCTTGGATAACATCCCAATCATGTGATGTCCAACAAAGACTAAGACTTGAGGCCATTTTTGCACAAAATCCAGACTCTGAATCTGAATAGCCGTGATTATTCTTGCAGTTATTTTACCTTTTAAGAAATGCGCATACTCTTTTACGAAACATTTTGATGTTTTTCGATAATTATAAATATGTATTAATAAGTTCTTTTCTTGCAACATTTCCAATTTGACTTCTTGAATGTAAAATTTTTTAATTGCATTAAATTTGTTTCAAATGACAGTTGACAGTTTGTCTTTCAAGATGTTATAGTAAGT
This sequence comes from Montipora capricornis, assembly GCF_036669925.1. Lineage (NCBI taxonomy): Eukaryota > Metazoa > Cnidaria > Anthozoa > Scleractinia > Acroporidae > Montipora > Montipora capricornis. The sequence goes on from NC_090893.1 coordinate 31,835,917, forward strand.
GGCCTGGGGTCAAAATACTGTGATATGTGATCTTGTCATGGGCCGCAGAATTTACGCAGCATGTGTGCTTGCCAGGGGCTGTAGAATTTCTGCGGCATGCGTACTTTCCAGGGGCCGCAGAATTTCTGCGACGTGTGTGCTTGACATGGGACCCAGAATTTCTGCGACATGTGTGCTTGACATGGGACCCAGAATTTCTGCGGCAGGTGTGCTTGCCAGGGGCTGTAGAATTTCTGCGGCTCATGTACTTGCCAGGGGTCGCAGAATTTTTGAGGCATGTGTGCATCAGGGACCGCAAAATTTCTGCGGCATGCGTGCTCAACAGGGGCCACAGAATTTCGGCGGCATGTGAGCTTGGCATGGGACCCAGAATTTCTGCAGCATGTGTGCTTTCCAGGGACCGCAGAATTTCTGTGGCATGTGTGCTTGCCAGGGGCCACAGAATTTCTGCGGCATGTGTGCTCGACAGGGGCCACAGAATTTCGGCGGCATGTGAGCTTGGCATGGGACCCAGAATTTCTGCAGCATGTGTGCTTTCCCGGGACCGCAGAATTTCTGTGGCATGTGTGCTTGCCAGGGGCCACAGAATTTCTGCGGCATGCGTGCTCGACAGGGGCCACAGAATTTCGGCGGCATGTGAGCTTGGCATGGGACCCAGAATTTCTGCAGTATGTGTGCTTGCCAGGGACCGCAGAATTTCTGTGGCATGTGTGCTTGCCAGGGGCCACAGAATTTCTGCGGCATGTGTGCTTGCCAGGGACCGCAGAATTTCTGTGGCATGTGTGCTTGCCAGGGGCCACAGAATTTCTGCGGCATGTGTGCTTGACAGGGGCCGCAGAATTTTTGAGGCATGTGTGCTTGACAGGAGCTGCAGAATTTCTGCAGCATGTGTCCTTTTCGGGTAATTTTAGTAGAGTAGTGGGTAATTTCTTTGCAGCTGCCATATTTCAATATGTTGCAGTTAATTTTATTTGATTTAGAAAAAAGTGAATGATGTT
>NC_090893.1:31841914-31849414 GCF_036669925.1 Montipora capricornis
TCGCCATGAGTTAAGATGACTTGCAATCTAAGGCAAAAATGGGCATTCAGAACTAACTTTGGTTGCGAGAAAAGGCGGTAAAAGTAAAAGAGCAACTAACTCTGTTTACGATTTAAGGCATTTAAGATTGTTATCGTTATCATTATTGTTTCAGTACCACGGTATGCCCTGATGTTCCCGTCAAAAAAGAACCAGGGAGTGATTCAGACGAAGCATTGCTACGACCCGCCTTCAGGTAAAACTGTTGCGAATTAAAAATTGAGCCGGCGCATGAATCCTGTTGTGAAAGTATCTCATAGGAGGAGGAGGGGAAGAGGGCGAATACCGGGCCCGGTGGGCCTCTACCTTTTCGTAATGTGTTGGCTAAACGAGGCAACAATGTTGCGGCAACAGCTCGCGCGTGCCCATGTTTCCACGATGTGTGGAATTTGGGAAAGTCACATGAGAAAAGGGTCAGATTCCCCTTTAGCCCCCTCCCGCTGCACTTAACCCTGGAAATGCACGGAAAACCACGTTTTGGGCCTCAACTAGCAGTTTTCGGTCGGTGTGGTGACTATTTGCAGCGAAATGGCTAAAAATCCTATTTGGCACAAAAAAAGATAAATTTTCCTTTAAACAAGAGTGAAATAGCGCTATGTTTTTCATTTGGCGCATGCTAACCTTTTTCTATCTTTTTTCCTCGCTTTTCTCTTTCCTTTTCCTTTCTTTTTCTTTTATGGATTTGTTGGCCATTTCACAAATTGCAAATCAACCATCATCTGTATGGACTCGTTCTGGGATTAACTTTCAAGGAAAGGGAAAATTTAACCAGTAAATGGTACTAGGGGAATAGCTTTATTTGTCATCGATTTTCTCACGGGAACGTTGGTGTTTCTCTAGTGTGTAGCTAGGGTAGGATTTGTTCAAATTTACAAAAGTAGATGGTTAAAGAAAGGTCTATCCTTGCTAAATTCGATGGTTATCGATTTTATTGATTAGAATAAAATCACGTGACTTGAGAAATGTATTAGTTTACATACCCACTTGGGACTTAATATGAACCGATCCGGGTTTTAAGGGTTAAAAGTATGTATCAACAAGCTACTCCATACGATACCCCACCCCCCACCCTCCCCTCACCCCTCACTTCCTGTATGCCTGAGGGTTAAACAAGGAGTTGAATTAAATAGTTTGTGTTGCATGGAACTTCTTTGAGTCAATATCTTTACTCAGGGGGCTCATAAATCGGAATAGACTCGTTAAATTAACAATTTCCTCAGCTGCCTTTGACTGGATATGAAAGTCAGGGTTGTTGATTGCAGCTTTTTGGAATCATGACCTAGCCCGTGCAATCCAGTTCATTCAGATGGATTGTTTTAGTTTACTGGGTCATGGATGGTCATTATACACAGTCTATAACTTTTTTCCACAGTGCCTTAGCAGTCTCAGATGTCGATCGCAAAGACGAAAGTTCACTTCAGGCTTTAATTAAAAGCAGGTATAAAAATATAAATCTGTTATATGTAGGTATCGGATGAAATTATCTACAAGCACTGACTAGTTTTCCTTTTTTTTCTGCATTTCTTAGCCACCAAGAGTCGGAATCGGAATCTGACGATTCCATCATTCAGGAGAACCCGAAACAACGCAAGATATGTAAATCCTCTTGGGACAATGCACAAAACGAAACAGTGAAATCCCTGCCCATTGGAATCAATGGTCTTAAAATATACGAAATTAAGGATTTCCGACAAAAGTTCGATGTCCTTGAAGATGGCAGAAAATGGAAATAAAAATTGTCCCACGGAGTGGAAAAACCATTGCCGTGTGCGCTTTGCTGATTGCAAGGGGTCGTACAAGTGCATCAAAGAAAAGTGTCCATTTAAGATGGAAGTTGGTGTAACAAATACAATGCAGTTCGAAAAGGAAGGAGGTGAAATGATTTGCAAAGGCTGTGGTAAAGTGGGAGAATATGTTGCATGCAGTGCGCGAAGGTATCTTAGTTATCGTAATAAATCAGTGACTGTTTACCACATTGGTAATCACACATGCTCCGTCAAAGACAGTCCCCGAAAAAAGGACATCACGAGCATCGAACAAATTATACGGAATCAACCAAACATCAAGCCCTCCGAGGTACAGTCGGCGTTCATCATGTCCGCATTTCAACAGCAAATGGATTGGAACGCTGTCGAAAGAGAGGCCAGTGCTGTACTGGATAAGAAACGCGTATCCAACATGAAACAGAAACTGAAGAAGGATATAGAGCCTTTTGGCCACAACTTTGAGGCAACTGTCTCTTTTAAAGAGTATACAGATAAAAAAATACCCCTTATATGTGTACAAAATCACTGACAAGAGGGCAAACCCGGACATGCCATCCTTTGTCTTCAAGACAAGCACGACGAAAATGAAAATGGCATTAAACATGGACAAAAATGGGGACCATTTTCTGAGCAAAGAATTTTCTTTTTTTGACGGAAAAAGGAAACGGTGCAATGGGTTTATCACGCTAACAGCCAGTGTGTATCATCCCTTGCTGCGGAAGCAGATACCGCTGGCTACAATGGAGGCCGAAACCGAGGAGACGGTAAACGTCGAACTTTTCTGGCGTTTATTTAATGAAGCCTTTAGGAAAGTGGCCGGTTCGGATAGTGCTAAATTTAACCCTATAGGTTGGTGTAGCGACATGGCAGGCGCAAATTTAGCGGGAATTTCAAAGGTTTTTGGGGATGACGCCCAAATTAAATCGTGTGAGTTTCACTTCAAAGACCACACAAACAAAAAGGCTCAAAAACTTGACAGTGAGAGCAGTGACGAGTTCAAACAACTGTGTGACAGGCTGTTACTATGCACAACTGTTGCTGGATACCAGGCCGCCAAATCTGATATGAACTTATTTATTGGGGCCGATGATAGCAGGGCTTTCCTGACAGGCTGGGTATCGTGGTGGCATGAGCGCCGTGGGTTCATTTTCCGTGCGTTTACCAACCCCAGTGCACCGCAAATGAACCAGGCTGAAGTGATTCACGCCGGTTGGGCTCACTGAGACCGCCAACATTTGTCTCTACTAGACGCGTGTCAAGCACACACGCGAGACGCTTTGCTGCTTGACGTGGAGACCAAAGCATACTTGACCGGCGCTACACCTGGAGGAAAAGGACCTTTGTTTGCTGACCGAGCACGTAAGCAACATGAAGCGGAAGTGCGGAGGGCGCAGTCAACAGGGAAGGAGATGTTTTCCTCTCCGGACGGGCTGCTCATTGATGCAGGCTCCTCACACAAACCACCTTCGCGGAAAAAGAAGGCAACTAAATCAAAAGGTTCCAGCTTTACCATTGCCACAGGTAACCAATCAAGGCGTAAATCATCCGCCTACTTCGCAGCCGAGCTACCCTACTACCCACAGCGCTGCCAATATGATGCAACCGCGGATGCAGACTTTACCTCAACCGCCTGCGTTTCCTCAACCGCCTGTGTTTCCTCAACCGTCTGTGTTTCCTCAACCGTCTGTGTTTCCTCAACCGCCCTCGTATCCTCCACTACCTTTTCCTCAGCTGCCTCCCGCTCGACCGTCTTTCCCTCAATCACCAATGCCCTGAGCTGGCTTACAGCCCTCGTGGAATTCTAGCACGTCGCCAAGTATCTACGAGCTGGTCATCACGCCTCCAACAGTGAGAAAATGCTATGGGTGTGGGGACGACCTGGGTGATAAATACAAAACTCCACCCTGTAATATTATAATAAAACATGTAGATAAAAGGGTCACCGGAAAAGATTCTACAACAGGTCAGCTAATACACAGTCAAGACTATTCAAACACATATTATCATCCCATAGCGACTCATAAAACTAGAAAAAATCCACTTTTTTCCGGCCAAGTTTACCTCAGGTATGAGCTTTACACATCATTGGATAATGCCCAGCGCAATTACATCAACACGCTTCATAGCCTAAATATTATTTTAAAGTAACCTTTTCATTGAATGGGCGCAATTGCCGCTTGCCTGCGGTATTGCAGAATTTCGTAAGGAGGAGGTAAAACAACGACATTTCTTGTCAAAGATAGGTGACAAAATAGGTAATGGTTCTCGGGCAGTACATCACCGCAGCTCAAGCTTTATTTCTCTCGAACAACATATTAGGAGTACCCAATTAAATTTTTCAATGAATTGACCTTGTTTACTAAAGCTTATGGTTATGCTTATTCAGTTGCCAGATATTTTTTGCGGAATAATCGAAAGTGTGGTGGGTCTCGGTTATATACCCCCTAACCTGGATATCTTTGAAGAGTGGCAATCTTTTGATCTTTTCCCTTACTCCTCTTTACTTCGCTTTTTAATTGCCGGAGACAGGTAGAGAGACTTTGAACCAATGGCGTGAGTGACGTGTTAGTGCTTGCTATAGTTGTTTGTCAGCCTGTGAATGCGGCATTTGATATTTGTCTTTATCATATTGTTCTCGTTGAGTTTTCCAAGTTTTTGCTTTTACAGGCGCGAATGCGTATAATCGCGCAGACCCATAAGATTATACTAGCTTGTACTACACGGCTCCTGCTGCCGTAACCTGTTATACGATTTGAAGGTCTATGAAAAGACCATATATCTATAGTAGATGTTTCTGTTGGTTGCTGATCTGCGCCGTGATTTGTGACAAATAATAAATATCAAATGACTCATTGAGAACTACACAATAATAAATATCAAATGACTCATTGAGAACTACACAATTCTACACAGAATTGACTCGTTTAGTCAATTCAGAGCAAATTAGCCATTGTTTATATCAGATAAATTCAGGGTGGAGAATAGATTGACATTTCGCTCTCACCATTCTCCCCTCGGCTTGGTTGCACGACTTACTAAAGCGGGAGGCTCGACTGAATCAGAAGGATAAAGGGGGTAGTTTCTAAAGAAACTGTGGTGCTGCGTCGGCGGGGAAGTAGTACACAAAAATTTGATTTTATCAACGAAGTTGAAAAAGTAAATTGACCACCGTACAGGGATTCTAAAAGCTGACGTTTCGAGCGTTAGCTTTTCGTCAGAGCGAATCCAAGAAGGGACTGCTAACAGTCTATGAGCTTTGCATCGCAAAAAACTAAAGAGAAACAGAAGATAACAATTTGCGAAACAGTCCTGCAAGAACCATTCCCTGCAATGAAAAATATTTTGACTTGCAAAGAAATACCAATCACCACCTACCGATCGTTGAGGATACAAACTTTGCAAAGTACATGCAAATGATTTGAAAAGAAGATGATGACAGTTCCACCCTTGTTGTTACAGCTCCTTGGATTACCCCAGGCTGAAGATATTGTCCTAGATTAATGCATATAAAACTAACAGTGCATAATAACATGTCGGCTTCCCTGTTAAGGAAAGGAACTTTATTTAAGTGTCTAGCAGTTCCAGCCCTGGAGCACTAACTGAGACACTGTAAACTGAAAGTAACAATTAACACAAATCACATAAATTGCAGTTGTGTTAAGTTAGAGGTCTTGTAGCAGTGAGGCCAGCACATCTCGAACCCTAGTTAATGTACCACATCATATGGGGAAGATATCCTGCAAATTTGGCTGAAAAAGAATTAAAGTAGAATTTTTTATGATTTTTCTTGTAAACGTATCCAAAATTAGTGAAATTTGATCACGGGAATATAATTTATTTTTTGCCTTGTTCAGAAATTTGCTATGGTGGAAAGCATTACCTCTCTTAAAAGATAAGTGAATAGGTTCCCCGAAAATGCCCATAAAAACCAACAATCACCTACCCTGATGAGATGCAGGCCTTTAAAACGGCATAAATTAGCATAAAGTATAAAATCTGAACTCAAATAATGGCACAAATAAAGGCCAGGAGAATAAAATGTTCCCTGTTCTAGGAATGACATGTAAAGCAAATTTAAATGAGTTACAACCAAAACAGAACTTATTATACTTACTTGTAGGACACTGGTTGTAGTGATGCAGTCCTGTAGCACTCCTGGTTGCTACACTACAAGTGCCTTGAGGACATTCCTAAAAAAAAAGGGGGGTGGGGTACCCACCACTCACCCCTATCATCTCTTGAGAGATAATATATAATCTCTCAAGAGATGATAGACCCAACACTCAAGACAAAAAGGCATTACTATGTGATAGCAACAGGCAATATGTGAGATAAGCACACAAAAAAAATTATAATCCTACTGTAATTTTTTTGGTTTTTTCAATAACACAACACAAATATATAAAGTACTAACAATATATACAGTTCAAAGCTTAGCCTACGCTGGGGTTCATTCACTTACCATACCTGTTTTGAAACTGTGTGGAGTGAAACACCTGATAACAGTTTCGTTCTTTTGTGACGTGCATGTGTAACCCCTGACACTGAGGTGCAGAACAGGAAGAGAACACAAAAACACGACCTCTTCCCTCCCTCAAGCACACCACACACTTTTTCCTTTTGTCCGAAAAAATTGGACAGTGATTAACATGAAAAGCAACTATGTTCCTATCGGGTATAGTCTCATTGGTGGGAGGGGAAGTTCTATCAGGTAAATCGCAGATGTTTCGAACAAGCTCCTCCCTGTAGGACGCCAGTGAGTATCTGGCCGGTCGCCTAAGAGGTGCATTATCAGGGAACTTACGTTGTTGTTCCCTGAAAAGGATAAAACTATTCACAGCAGCCATATCTATTAGGTGAAAAAATAAGGTTTTCCACCACCTCATGCACTTCCGCTGTACATTGTGGGTGGCCAGGATCTGATCTGAGCGATCCACTGCGTTCATGTACTGATTGTACATGTGGAAAGCCTCAGGCTGCTGGACATTTGTGTTACTCCAGGTACCACCGGCCTTTCTCTTCCGGTTCACCTGTGTGGTCTCATTTGCATTGCTGGAGGTAGTAATCATTGACACCACCTTATTATCAACCCACTGCAATGCCAACACAGGTGCATCCCTCGCCCAACGCATAGTTCCCGTAGGCTTACTACCTTTTCCCCATTCCTTGCCTTTCTTCAGACTTGCTGGGAAGTCCCTTCTGCTATCTATAATGGTACCAGTTACAAGGGTTCCACATTGACGGTTAAACAAGTCCTTGGCAAGGGTCACAGATGAATAAAAGTTATCAATAAATAAATGGTATCCCTGGTCAAGAAAGTTTTGCATTAGGGTCATCACAACATCATACCCAAGGCCATGCTTACTAACCTCCTTCCCTGCCTGCTTACCAATGTAGATATTGAAATCCTGAACATAGGCATTAGAGTTATCGGCTAATACCTATAACTTTATGCCCTACTTAGTGGGGTTATCCTTGATAATTGTCAGATGCCGGATCGCTGTTGGGACTTCACCATGCGCTCATCAATGGCGACATGTTACCCCGGCTGGTGCAAGGCCCTGCATCTTGTTTTAAATACTGAACAAGAGCATTTACCTTACGTAACTTGTCACCAGCAGGCTCGTTAAGGGTGTCCACGATGTGCAGAAAAGCCATAAGGGCTGAGAACCGCATCCTGGCACTGATTGCTCGA
>NC_090893.1:31856914-31880572 GCF_036669925.1 Montipora capricornis
TTGTGACACCCGAAAACGGCCCGTAAAGTTTCGGGACTTTCGAGAAACAGGCCGGTTACACTCGAGTTGTAGTAATTGATATTGATCAACTTTCTTCTCTGGTGTTTGGTTTCTACAATTATTATGATACAACACAATATAACATGTACTTGATGTTTTATGTTTCATTAGGTGATATCAGTAAACATTTACTATACATCACAACTAAGATTCCCTGGGCTCAAGGCTACTGAAATTCAGCCAATAGTCAATAGGTATAGCATCAAAAAATAATAATTATAAGCCCTGAAGCATGGTGGCTCCACACAGACCCTGTGTAACTTACTGTATTTCAATCAAGAACCTTTTATGCATTAGCAAAATTAAGGTACCCCACAAAAGCCCCCCTCCTGCCCAGGATTGATAGTTGAGCTCATGCACTGTTCCATGGCATTAAATCTTTGTGGGGCAGGGGGCCCAAGAAGACAAATTTTGTCATAAGCAAGCTTGTTTCAACACAGTACAAATTAGACCTCTTGACATCTGCATACTTATTAATTTTTATGGTTGTAGTGCCTAACATAACACCAGAAATTTTTCCCCTCTCCTGGTTCCTACCTACTGCCTTTCTCGTATCTTTACTCTCAGGTTCCATCCCCCTCCCCAATCAACCTAACATTTCTTGGTGGATTTTTATGTGCTTTATCGCCCAGGTTACTGCTGAGTGATCAGTCGTGTAAATCTGATGACTTAAAAGATTTATTGATAGAAAGTAACCTTTGCTTACACAGAGTATTCCTGTTTACAAATACTGTTGTATCTGGATTTCAATTTTGTAGCAATGAACTTACAGTAACGAAAGGCCGGGGCACAAAAAGAAAACTTTGTCCATGTTCAAAATTGACTACAAATTGAACTGGGGTACACCAAAACGATTATAGTGACCATACCTACATCTGAAGCGCATCACCTCCAACCTTTTGGAGTAATAAATTATTGCAAGATGGTTTACATTCACAATGGCAATGCTGTGGGAATTATCTTGCTCTTGTTTGTACATGATGTTTTCGTGCTCTATACACTTGCCATACTTGTTAGCCAATTCCAAGAAAATGTACTTTAAATCAGAAAAGTTGTTAAATTTGATTTCCTCAATATGCTTGGTATTTTTTGCCAACAATCCTCCGCCTCGCTCTGACAGGCATACAGCCTTGAAGCATTCGTAAACTTCGAAAGGCACGTCCTTAGCGAACTTTACTGTCCATGGAGCTGCGCCATTTGGCTTTCTTCTCAGTTTTCGTAGGATGGATTTGTTCCATGACACAACTGATCGTGACAACATACGAGCGGCCTGAGCAAGATGGTACTTGTAGGCCCTTTCTTGAGGCAAGGTATGTTTCTTCACTACGGCTCTGGTAAGTTGTAACAATTCCCCACCAATCTTTCCGTTCAGCTCTTTTTTGACGCCTCGCGATGAGTTAATAATGCCGTTTACTACTTCGTGAATTTGAACAACAAACTCCGCCATTTTGAAATTCAGAGCGCCTCTTGCATTACCGCTGGTAACATACCCCGCCGGCGCCGTTATCTGAAAGGGCCTGATTTGATTTGCTTCTGGCCCGGCCAAAGGATAACAAACAAACTGCGGTTATAAACAAAAGAATCCGTTATAAACAAAGGAATCCGTGGGTCAAATAAGTTTTAGCAAATAAGACTATCATATTTCATTAACGGTTACAGACCATCGATTGTGAATTTTGAAGGTATTTTTACCTCATTTTACTTCCCAGAAAGTGTACATTTATAACCATGGCTTCAAATCAAAAAGAAACGAGACGCAAATTCACTCATTTTAGACAGGAAGCGATCATGCGTGCCTGTGAATGAAACTACAAGACCGACAACGACATCTGTTGTACTAATAAAGGTATTGGCCAAAAAATATCAGACTTTTATCTCTGAAACATGAATTGTGGGTGTATTTCAAAAGAAAATACATGGATTTCTACCCTTGAAGCCAATGGGAACGAAATTTCATCGCATTCGAAGGCCGACCGCGTGCTCTGTTGAAGAGACGCTACAAAATTGCACTACACAATCCACCGATCGCTCACCTCTATTCGTCGCTCTGAAAGCCTAATTGCCGATCCAAATCGTATTCCTCATCGTCGCTCATTCCCATTGTATCTTCATCTGCGTCAAAACCATCCGAAATCGCCTGCAAAGCTTCTTCCGTGGAGTAAATCTTTCTTCTCGAAGACGACGCCATGACTCTGAAAAACAAGAACAGAGAGAAATGATTTCAAACAAGACGCCTGAAGGCGATTCCGTGGGATGCTTTGGGGAATTAGTGTAGCATTGGAATGAATTCTGAAGGTAGAGAGAAGGGCCACGAATAGCAAGTTAGGTTAGGGAAAGAAATCATTGTAGAAAGTGTTGAAGAAACCTTGGCTGCGTTTGTGGTGGAAAAGAGGGTGGGCGGAAAATTACTGTGGGTGCAGGGTGTCCTTTCCAGGTTCCTATTTGCTCTTTGCGGGTAATCTAGAAGATGGAACGAGTGTGTGCATGGTGTTTCGAAATGGCATCAAAACTGGGTGAAGTAACTGCCGGTTTTCACTGTCACATCATCATCAAAACCATTGAACATCTTAAGTGAAAGATTGAACAGATAAAAGAAGATGAATACTCAAACAGTCTCGCAAAGATTCAGGTCTGTGGGATGTTTCGTGCGGGAGATATTCGAAGAAATGTTTTACTCAAATTTATAAGGCTTTGTATGGAGACGCCACGTTTGTGTCCCTCTGAGGGACACAAATATGGGAGCCGGAAGCTACCAAAAAGTACATGTCATTGAGTTGTGCAATAAAAAGGCTGTCTTATTCTTCTGAGAGCTTATAAGCATCTATATGAGTACTTATTGTAATAGAAGGGCTGCTCAGATTGCAAAATCTCAGCGGATAAGTCACTTTTTTAACCTACGTGACAGCATTCTCGGCCATCATTTTAATATCGTGTCACGCAAAAGCTTAGAAATTCAGCGTTGCTTTATCACAAGACGAAAAACCCTATCAAACTGAAAATTTGTAAAAAAGAAGAGTTTTCAGTTGTTCTAATAGCTAACTAAACTAAAATCTCAGAAGGGTCGATGATTCCTTATTTTATAATTGATGACGTCACGTGAAAACCAAGAATATACGGAATTTGTTTTTCTCTAATAAGGCCATATCATTTTGTCGAGAACTGCTACAAAATCTTGATACATGAATAAAAATGTAACACTATAATAATTTGAACACTAAAATATTGCTTAAAACAACGTTGATTATCAAAACGTCAACAAATGTGAAATACATGTAAACATGAACAGGGAATGTGTTTGTATCAACTGTCATCAGTAGCTGCATTGTTATTTTATGGTATCAAGCCAGCTGTCATCAGGTGCTGTGTTATCATCAATGGCATCAGGCCAGTTTTCATCAGCTGCTTGATTGTCATCAGTGATACCAAGCCAATTGTGATCAGTTACTCCATTACCAGACTGAGAAGCTGTTTCATTGTCACGAGTTGCTCCATTTCCAGAAGTTGTTTCATTGTCATTGAACACTAAAATATTGTTTAAAACAACGTTGATTATCAAAACGTCAACAAATGTGAAATACATGTAAACATGAACAGGGAATGTGTTTTTATCAACTGTCATCAGTAGCTGCATTGTTATTTTATGGCATCAAGCCAGCTGTCATCCGGTGCTGTGTTATCATCAATGGCATCAAGCCAGTTTTTATCAGCTGCTTGATTGTCATTAGTGATACCAAGCCAATTGCCATCAGTTATTCCATTACCAGACTGAGAAACTGTTTCATTGTCACGAGTTGCTCCATTTTCAGAAGTTGTTTTATTGTCATGAGTTGCTGCATTTTCAGAAGTTGTTTTATTGTCATAAGCTGGTGCATTTCCAGAAGTTGTTTCATTGTCATGAGTTGTTGCATTTCCAAAAGTTTTTTCATTGTCATGAGTTGCTCTATTATGATCAGTGGCTTCAATTTTTGCAGAGGATTGGTTGTCTGAGGTTAGTGCATGTTGCATTTTGGAGACAACATTTGTTTGTGGATCGAAAGTGATGAAAATGTTGCTTGCACTAAGCAGCGTTTCTGCCACTTCTTCTGTGGTGTTATGCAAAGTCACTGATGACACTTGCTGAAGGATGTTTTTCAAGGTGTCAGTAAAGATAGTTAACCAGAGGTCTGCGTCTTCGTTGGCGACACATAGTTTAGCAGATGCTTCTCTCTTGCAATCAACACCCTTTTGGTGGGTTGAAGAGTTTTTGCATTTAACTGAAGTACGAGAGACATCAATGATGCGCTTTTTGCAAACTTGACAAGACAAAAATATGGATAATTTGCTGACTAATTTAAAGCTGTCAACAAATATTTGTTTCTCTGGAGTTTCTAGAATTGCAGGCCCTTTCAAAGAGGACAGGGTGTTCTCCTGTTGAGTGTAAGTGGTGAATGGTGAAGTAGACAGGAAGGTGTTGCCTTGAAAGTTTTTCACTGTCAAATTGTTCCGGCGACAAGAATAGGTGTTCTTCAGTTGAGTTATATGAGTGGACTCCAGATATGAATAGAAGTGTGCCCTGTTGAATCTTCTAAAATGCAATCTTCCTTAACAAAGGATACTTCTTGTGTTGACTTTACCAAAGCTTTCTTGGGTTCTTTTTGACCGAAGGAGAGTGTTCCTGTAACATTGACCTTTTGGTTAGGTGTCATAGTATAAAGTTGCGATACGGAGATGTCGACACTTGGCAACTGGTTTGTAGATGGCAGGACTCTTTGTACCTTTGTACCAGTGTATTTTTCCAACCCAAGGCTTTCATAATGACTCATGAAGAAATTGCCTAATACAGGGGCTAAAGGTGAACCCATTGCGACTTCATCTATTTCATTGTAAAAACAACCATTGAATAAACAACAAAAAAACAAACTCAACAACACAACAAGTCAACAAACAAGTTGATCATGTTAGTTTAGCATTACATTTTTAAACTTTTGCCGTTGTCAGTTGTGTTCTCTATAAAATTGTTGGTTCGTGTTTGAATTTTACCTACTTGTAATGAACATTTAATCTACAAAAAATCATTTTTCTTGATGGTTCAGACTCATTGTATTGATATATATATAAATATATATACATAACTAAGTGCAGACAGTACTGTTTCGGCCTTCTGGGCCTCATCAGTGCAGTGCTGATGTCTAGGATGGAGGTTAAGCTATAAAGCCACCCCAGATGTCCCACACATGTGGTACATCCAGGCCATGCCACAGTGCTCAAACTAGCGAGCTAGTGAGCATGCGCAATTGCTAGCGGCAATGGCATCCTAGTAGAGTGCTCAAATTTGAACATGAAAGCAAAAGCTTTGTAATGCCAAAGAGCTGTATCTAACTGCAGACAGTGATATCGTAAAACTTTATTCAAAAACCAAATAAAAACATTATTTACAAAATTACTCAAGAGAAGAGGCTACAGCTAAAAGAAAAATAAAAGCTTATCAGCACAGACTTTACATAGCTGGATGAACCCAGATGGAATTAAACTTAGCCTGAGAAAAGCGATAAAAGTCAACTTCGATCCTACGTTTAACATCACAAATAATAAACTTAGCGATACCTCTAGAGTCCTCCGTACCCTTGTGAAAGGTAGCCTTATTACGAAATTTCCAACTACCGCACAGAATCGACTTGATGATGTACAAAAGCAGACGCAGGCACTTCCTTTCAGGCACCAGGAATTGGTAAAAAAACACGAAGGGGCAATTGGGAACGAAGGGGGCTGACAAAAGCGCAGATAACATAGGGACAAAACGAGACCAGACCAATTTAACCCTACGACAAGCCAAGAAACAATGATCAATGGTCTCTAGACGGGCGCATAAAGCACAGCGAGGCGAGCGAATATAGCCCCAGGTGTGAAGAGAATGTCGCACCTTAACGGCGCAGAGGGTAATCAACCATGCAAGATCATTTTTGTAGTTCTCAGTAAATGAATCGCGGATCAGACCCCAATGCCGAGAAAGGGAAAACCGAGAGGGGACGAAACCTGACCAGAGGGCAGGGAAGATCGGGATGGTGCAGAAATTCGCTAGCAAAACCTTGTAAAAGGCGCGAGACGTGTAAGTAAACCCAGGAGGTAAATCAGTGGCCTGAAAGGAAGAAAGGACACTCGTATAAAAGGCAGTGGGGCGGGCAGCGCTTGGAGTTAGGTTATCACACAGCCCGGCCCACTCCGGCAGCAAAGGTGCTAACACAGAGCCACAAAAATACTTAGCAAGGTAAAAACCCTTCGAACTAGAATCGGACACGGAAGTAACTAAAGCCGCAAGCCGCAAGGCGCAGCCCTGGCAAGAACAATCCTTTAAACCCAAACCTCCACTATCAACAGAACAAATAAGCGATTTACGAGCTACAGTCTCTAATCGAGCGCGCCACAAAAAGGGCCATATCAGACTATTAAGTTTACTATAAACCCATTTAGGGGGTACTAAAACGCGCGACACATAGAGCAACTTACTTAACGCTAATATGTTCAAAATAAGGACCTTCCCAATAAAGGACAAGGATCGTGACTTCCATCTAGAAAGAGTTTTGTCAAGTTTGGACAAACACGGTTCCCAATTATCGCGCTCAACGTCAACAGTACCGAAGAATACGCCTAAAATCTTCATTTTCCTAACCCAAGTGAGACCAAGTGACTCCTCAAGGCGGTCTTTCCAGGCACCAAGCCACATGGCCTCAGTCTTGGACAAATTAAGTTTCGCACCAGAGCCACGCTCGTAAAACGCGATCAAGTCAAAAAGTGAAAAAAGGGAAGAATCGTTTTTGACAAAGGCCGTAGTATCGTCAGCATACTGACCGACTTTAAACTGGACACCACCAGCCCCTGGCAAGAGAAAGCCTTCGATCGCGGGAGAGTCCCTAATACGGCAGGCTAAAACTTCAACGCAGAGAACATAAAGCATAGGGGACAGGGCGTCGCCCTGCCTGACCCCCCGCAGCAAAGGAACAGGATCGGAAAGGAAATCGTTAACTAGGATACGCATATAAGCGCCGTTATACAAAGTGAAAATCCAGCTGCGGAAGGAGGGCCCAAAACCGAAGTGTTCTAAAAGAATCATCAGAAAGGACCGATTAACGCGATCGAAGGCTTTCTCCTGGTCTAAAGAGACAAGAATACCTGTCTCGCCGGTTCTCTCAATAAAATCTAGTGTATCGCGAAGAAGAGCCAAATTAGAAGAAATAGATCTACCTGGAACAGAACACGTCTGATCAGGGTCTACAATAGATCCCAACACTTTTTTCAAACGGAGGGAAAGGGCTTTTGAACAAATCTTATAATCCACATTCAGTAACGAAATGGGACGCCAGTTTTTTAGATTTCTACGATCATCTTTCTTATGAACAAGACGCGTAACACTCGATTTCATAGAGTCACACAGCTCACGATGGGCGAAAGACTCATTAAACATATCAACTAAAAGGGGCCCCAAGAGGGACCAGAACGCAGAATAAAACTCAACAGTTAAGCCGTCAGACCCGGGTGTTTTGTTCCTATTAGAGAGGCGAAGGGCCTCGGACGCCTCGTTCAAAGAAAGAAGACCCTCGCATGATTCGCGCTCAGCTTCCGATAACCGACGCATAACGTGCTCAAACAAATGGGATTGGGCTACAGGGTCAATTGGCTCTTCAGAAAATAGGGAAGAATAAAAACGCTCGTGAGCTTGAATCATGTCAGGGAGGGAAAAACCTCTTGCCCCTCAGAATCAAAGACAGAGGAGACGGAGCCCTTCTCTTGTCTCTCATTTTCAAGACCGAGAAAGAAACCAGAGGGAGACTCGAAGCCAAACGATTCTTCAGGGCAATCAAGCGATTGGTTAGAAAAACCTTCTGGGACGAGAGTAAACGATGTTTACGACGAGAAAAGGCGATCGCCGTGAGCTTAATGTCAGACTTTAAACACTCCCAAAAATGACGGTGAGAAGCAAAGGAATGCCAAAAGGCCAGAAACTGCTCAATTAAATCCGAAATCTCTAAACAAAAGGATTCGTCATCGAGGAGAGAATTGTTAAACTTCCAAACTCCCGGGCCTCGCAGGGGGAGAGCTGCAATATCATAGTCTAAAATAACAAAGTCATGATCTGAGAAAACGCATGGGAGAATATCGCACCTAGTGACTTGATTACACAGAAGACGCGGGACCAAAAAGGTATCCAGTCTGCTGGCAATTGAATGGTTTGGGCTAAACCAGGTGAACTGCCTGTCTCGGGGATGCAAAAGACGCCAAGCGTCACGGAGGTTACAGCGAGATTTTAGGTCCGAAAAGCCGGAGTCGAGGGAAACCGACGTACCCAATTTGTCAAGCGCCGAGTCAAAACAATTCATATCCCCCCCAATCAGGGGCCGGGAGTTTGGAAGAATAAAGGACGGGACCGACTGAAAGAAAATCTTTCTCTCAGCCGGAATCGTCGGCACATAAAGGTTAACTAGATTAAGATTGAAATCGTCAAACTTAACAAGTAACCTGAGAATCCGCCCACTTTGATCCTTCTGCCAAACAGAAACATTATAACGAAAAACATCAGAGCGTAAGATAGCTACCCCCCCCCCCCCTCTCCTCCCGACAGCAGGGGCCCAGAAGCTGGGGCCCGGCCACGAAGAGGAGAAGGAGCGCAGAACGGCGTCATTCGAAATCATAGTTTCTTGAATGAAACAAAAGTCTAGGCGTGAAGCACGAAAGAAATCAGAGACCAGCGAAAACTTACGTTGACTTAAACCCCTAACATTAATCCTAGCGCACTTTAAGAAGGCTAAACTAAGTGGGCGCATCCTCACTTACTACAGACAGACGAGACGACTTGCCTAAAGCAGCGCGTCGGGACGAGCCATGTCGAGATCTCTTCCTTCGGTGAGAGGGCCGCTCAGACACAGAAGACATATTATCAGGCACAGCGTCGGAATCCATCAGTTCAGATGTGGCAATACTCTCAGGCTCAGACTCGTCACTCTCAACACTCGTATCGGTCAGGGAAGAAACGGGAAATTCTTGCACTTCGGGAACTTGAACATCAGGGGCATCCTTGATGAGGCCTTGAGAAGTTAAAAGGTCAGGCGCAGGCTCAGAAGAAAGGGCCGAGGCCAAGGGCTGGTCAAATTCAGCTTCCAGGGAATCGTTCTCAGACCCTGCCGAATCTTCCTCTGCATTCTCCTCGGGGGGGCTATCAAGATGCACGTCACCTGAATCAGCATTCTCAGCATCTAGAAGAGTGGGGCGCAGATCCACGGGAAGGGGGTCAGCAGCAGGCTTGCTCGGGGGCTCAGCATCAACGGCATCACGATGCGAAAGCGGGCGGCGATACCAAGAGTGGCGGCAGTCAATGGCCATGTGGCCAGGTTCTTTACAAATACAGCATCGAACCCCAGCAGGACAATCACGGGCATGATGGCCAATCACTTCACAGTTAAAGCAGAGCATCTGACGACACTCTTGGGCCAAATGACCTGGCTCGTTGCATCTTCTACAGGTCTTCACCTGGCCTTCGTACTGTACACGGAGAAGGTACTTACCAAAACGAAGGTATGACGGAATGGGGTCATCGATACACATGCGAAGAGTACGGATACCATTCTGGACCTGGGGGAAGCCCTGGACGGAGGAGCGACGCTGGGAGTAAACAGTGCCATACTTCGACAAACGGAAGGTCAAGGCCGAGTCAGGTAACTCAAAAGGAGCGTCGTACACAACAACATAAGACAAGGCTCTGCCTGCAAGATGAGCTGCATGAGGCTGGTTTCCAACAAAGAAAGACGCTTGTTGCAGAAATTTGGTTCGGATCTCCTCTTTCGTGAAGGTGAGGACTACTGATCCATTCTGGGATCTCTGAAGACAACGGACTGACGTCGGCGGAAAGCCATCTCTCACCAAGCTATCAAAGATTTGCTTGGTCGTAACTGAGCTGTCAGGGAGTGTGAAGTATGCAGAAGCAGGACGATCAGGCATGCCATTCAAAACATCAAAATGCTCTCTTTCAAAAGAGGCCAAATAAGACCTGCGACGTGGAGCTACACTGGAAACTTTTGGACGAGAATCAACAGCACCAAGAGTCACTCTATCAGCATAAGAGCCACCAGGACTGGTATCCATGTGGGATGGCGAATCAGATTGGCCAGCTCCAGAAACAGAGGGAGGCACAGGCGTATTCTCAACAATATCAGATCACAGAGGGGATACAGGCGTAGGCTGAGACATACCGAAAACAATTTAGGGTAGGACCCACGCCGTTCCCTCCCGGCAGGTACTTAGGACAGGGTCCAACAAAGAAAAGAAAAAGCCAATTAGTCTACAACAAATCTGGTATGAAACGTGTTATTATTATTTTTTTTTCGTGAAAGACAACCTTTATTCCAAATAAAAACTAAAACAAGCTATTTACAAACACACGCCACTTAAGAAGAGGAAGCACAGAAAAAACCGATTGAAACCAAAGGCCGGAGTAAGCAGCTAGCCGCCAGAGCACGGGGCCCTAACGGTAGAGTCCATGAACAGCGCAAATTCCCTAAGGAGAGCCCCTGATAGCGGACACCGCGAACAGCGCACGGACAAAAGGCTACAAGGATTTAAATGTACAACTAGATTATAACTCGGGGAAGTCCATTCTCCACTGCACAAAAACCGTCCAGAAGCCAAAGATCGCGAAAGCGAGATTGAGAAAGGTGTTTAGAATCCAGGAAGACCCTCTGTTTTAAATCATTACGGACATAACAGATAATAGCTCGATGGTCTTCTCTTCCGTTTTGAAAGGTGGCCCTATTCCGAAAGATCCAAATACCGTAGAGTATGGATTTCACCAAGTGGCGTGCAATGCGGGCCCTCTTAGAACTAACAGAGGACCAGCGAAAGAAAAACACGGTTAAAAGACTTATAGCAAACTGGGAACCAAGCACCAGGGAGAGGGCAGGTGCAAAATGCGACCAGACCCTCTTGACCCTACCGCAGTTTAAAAAGCAATGGTCAATGGTCTCACGTCGGGGAAAAGAGGCGCACTGACTAGAAAAGATAACACCCCAGTTAAAGAGAGAATCGCGCACCTTGACGCCACGAAGGATAATCAAGCAAATAACATCATTTTTAAAATTCTCTGTAAAAGGATCCCGGACGAGAGACCAGTGACCATCGAGAGAAAACCCTGGCCCGATAACCAGAGACCACTGTCGATGTAGGATTGGCGGGGATGACTCAACGGACAAGAGTTTCTTATAGAGAACCTTAGAAACTATAGCGCTGTCACCCACCCTTGACAAGGTATCCAAACAAGCCTCGTAAAAAGGAGTCGGGAACACAGCGCTAGGAGCAGAATTATCATGCAAAGAAAACCATTCGGTACGCAGACAAGATAAACGGCGACCAACAAAGTACTTAAGCATAAAAAAGCTAGAATCCTCGGGAGAATTGAGAACAGAAGCCATCCCCGCCAGTCTTAAGGCCTGGGCCTTTAAGGGGAGGCTAATGACATTAATACCCCCATCCTTCGGTTTCAAAAAGAAGGTATTACGGCTGACCGTTTCCATCTTTGAACCCCAGAGGAAGGGCCAAATCAAAGCATTAACACGTGCAGTGACCCAGGCTGGCAGAGTGAGAACTCTGGCCAGGTAAACCAGCTTACTTAAGCCAAGCATATTAATAATAAGAGCCTTGCCAGGCAAGGACAAGGACCTAGATTTCCAGAGATTGAGGGATTTCTCCAATTTCTCAAGCCTGGGCTGCCAATTCAAATGTTCGGTAGGGATAGTGCCGAAGATCCTCATTTTCTTAACCCAAGTGAGGCCAAGTGGCTCATCAGAACGACTTCTCCAAGCCCCTAACCACATTGTTTCAGTTTTACTACGATTAAGCTTGGCGCCAGAACCATTTTCATAAACGGCGACGCAATCAAAAAGGTTGGTCAAGGATCGAAGATTTCTGAGGATCGCCGAGGTGTCATCAGCATACAGGCGAACACGCGCCTGCAGTCCTCTTGCACCAGGAAGGAGAAACCCCTCAATCCCAGGAGAGCTGCGGATAAGGGAGGCCAAGACCTCCACGCAAAGAACATAAAGCAAGGGAGACAGAGGGTCCCCCTGACGCACCCCACGCTCAAGGGAAATAACATCAGTGAGCCAACCGTTCAGAGTAATTTGCATGAATGCGCCGTTGTAAAAGGTGGAAATCCATCGAGGAAAATCAGGGCCGAAACCATAAACCTGAAGGAGCTTTAGAAGAAAAGAACTATTGACTCGATCAAATGCTTTCTCCTGGTTAAGACTTATCAAAATGGCAGACTCATCAGTCCGTTGAATGTAGTCAAGGACATCGCGCAAAAGGGCAACATTTGAAAAAATGCTTCGGCCTGGAACAGAACAGGTCTGGTCCGGGTTAATAATGTGCTCAAGGACTTTGGAGAGGCGCAAAGTAATCGCTTTAGAAATTATCTTGTAATCTACATTCAAAAGAGAGATGGGCCGCCAATTCTTTAAATGCTTGACGTCACCACGCTTCTTAAAAATCAAGCGGGTGACACTGCCCTTCATTGAGGGACATAATTCGCCGTCAGCAAAACATCTATTAGCAACACAAAGCAAAAGGGGACCCAAAGACTCCCAAAAAATGTAAATAAAATTTCACCGACAGCCCATCAGATCCGGGTGACTTTCCAGTATTAAGACTTCTGACGGAGTTCAATAACTCCTCACTAGACAGGAAACCCTCGCACGAGATACTTAGAGCAGGAGAAAGGAATTTTTCCATGGAATCTAAACAACGTTGTTGTGAAGGAAGATCAATAGGTTCATTAGAAAAGAGACTTGAATAAAACTGCACGTGTGCACGCTCGGTTTCTTTACGTGTAAAAACCTTGACATCGTTAGAATCTAGAATAGAAGTGAGAATATTACGCTCAAAGCGCTCACGCTCAAGTTTAAAAAAATAACGAGTAGGCCTTTCTCCCTCTTCAAGCCACTGAACTCTGGAGCGAACCTTAGAACCATCCAACTCTTTCAAGGTGAGGGCCTTCAGTTCACTTTCGAGCTCGGAAATTTCAGAGCTAACCGACAAATCACCAGAAGTTAATTTAAGCTTAAGATCAATGATGCGATTAACCAAAAGAACGCGCTCGTGCGAGAGCTCCCTGCGCTTATTCTTAGAAAAATATGTAATTTGTGAACGAATAGAATGCTTAAAGAAATCCTACCACGACTTGACTGAAGGAAAGTGCTTGAGACAACCAGAAAGATCATCAATGCAAGTTGTAATATATTCACAAAAAGCGCTATCATTTAAAAGCGAGTTGTTGAATTTCCAACAACCAGGACCACAGGAATTATTCCCAGAGGACTGGATAGAAAGATAGACAAAATCATGATCGGAAACAGGGCAAGGTTTAATTTCGCAGGAAACAACCGCAGACATAAATCTCTGAGAAACAAAAAACTTATCAAGCCGGGAACCGATAGAAAAATCAGAATTAAACCAAGTGCACTGACGCAGCCTTGGATGAGACTTACGCCAGGCATCTGACAAAGAAAAAGTCGAACGAAAAACAGAAAGATATTCAGCAGGAACAAAGTTCCCACCAAACTTGTCAAGATGGTGATCATAGCAATTGTAATCTCCAGCGATAATAACGGCGTCAGAAGGCAAAAAAAAAACTCGTGCAAATTATCAAAAAACACTTTCCTTTCAGTCGGATTAGTAGGCGCGTAAATATTAATTAAATTAATCTTAAAGCCATCAAGCTCAAAAACAAGACTAATAGCCCTACCAGATACATCTCTTTTCCAATTCCTAATTATACCCGAAAAGGAATCAGAAAAGCAAGTTAAAACGCCGGCTCGTTTTCCAACAGCGGGAGACCGGAAACAAGGCCCACGCCAGGCTTTAGAAAAAGCACAAAATACTTCAGGATCAGTAATAAACGTTTCTTGAAAACAAAAAACATCGTACGAAGCATGAAGATTATCAATAAGATATTTCTGAAAACGTTTACTGAATCCCCTAGAGTTTAAGGAAACAATTTGAAAGTTCATGAAGTGTGAGGGTTATTAGTCTTCCTACCAGAGCTAACCGGCAAGGGTGTAGTAGACTTACGTGGAGGAGGACCATCAGCAGTGTCCAACCTAGCAGGCTTACGCTTGGGCGCCACACGTGAAACAAAAGCACGAACAGAATTCTGAGACGGAGGAGGCGAAACAACAGAACTAACCTCAGAAATTTCCATAGCAGCCAAGGCTTCATCTGAAACAGTAGGAGGAGATTGTGAGGGAACTTCAGCGGCAAGTTGCAAATCAGATGCAGTGGGCGTGCCAGTAATAACGCTTGATGGAGGGGAAAGAACCGGAAGAGGGTCAGAGGGAGGCTCAGGAGACTCGAAGAGCGATTGAGACTGCGAGATCTGTGAAGGGTCTGCAGACTGCTGAGAGGAATCTTGAGTAGACTGCGTAAAATGCAAAGGAGACGGAGAATCCTGAGGAGCAGACACACCAGAAGAAGGCGAAGACGACGCCGACGGCGATAATGATGACTGCAAGGGAGGCGAAGAAAGTGGGACAGACGAAGGCGGAACATCAGAAGGCGGTTGTGATGAAGAATCATCGGACAAAGGCTGAGGCGAGGGAACAGGCGGAGGGCGTTAATGAACATTAGAAGGAGGTGGAGAAACGGCAGGAGGCACATCAGTAGAAGGATGCGAAGGATGGGACACAGGAGTTACAGGAACGTCAATGTCAGCCAAGGCAGGGCGACGCCACCAGGACATGCGACAATCAATGGCATAATGACCATCCTCCTTACAGATGCTGCATTTAATGTCTTCTGTACAGTCACTGAAGGTGTGACCAAGCTGGTCACAGTTAAAACAAACGACATTAGGACACGCTCTGGCAATATGGTCTGGCAAATGACACTTACGGCAGGTGGGGATCTGACCTTCGTGTCTAATCCTAAGGAGCTTCCTACCAAAACGCATGAACGAAGGAATTGACTCGGACAACTCCATTCTAGCCACAGGTGTACCACTTTAGATGGCATCATAGCCCTGGAGGCCACACCGACGAATTCCATGAACAGAGCCATAGTGGCTAAGACGATGAGAAAGGGCTTCATCCAGAAGTTCATAAGGTGCGTCGTAGATTACCACGAAAGTGAATGACGAAGAATTACGACGAGCACGACGAGAGATGATTGAGGACTGGCGAAGAAAACAATCACGGTACTCGGACGTAGAAAACGTTACTGATACAAAACCATTAGGACTGCGCTGCAAACACCTAACACCAGCTGCACGAATGCCGCAATTCTTAAAATCAGTGAAGACTTGAGACAAAGGCGCATCTTTAGTAGGAAAGACAAAGTGAGCCGTACAAGGGCGCTCAGGAAGAATATTCAGCGGGTGGATCCGATCCTTTTCGGAATCCGAAAGACGGGCTTCATTTTTCATAATGTAATCATCCTCCATAGACTGACTCAACACTCTTGGACGGCGGCCAGGTCGGGCCATCTGGGCATAGGGCGGAGGACCATCCAAAGACACGACAGACATATCATCTGAAACATCATCAGCCCAGCTATGCTGGATCAACATCAGCACTTGACATAACACTGCTGGGTCAAAGGCCAAAGCAGTAATACCACAAGCGAAAGCGATAACGAAAAAACAGACTGATAGGGCTTCGCCCTGGGTTAGCCCAACTATAAACTGATAAGAGGCCTGGGCCTCATCAGTGCAGTGCTGATGTCTAGGATGGAGGTTAAGCTATAAAGCCACCCCAGATGTCCCACACATGTGGTACATCCAAGCCATATGGCTTGATAGTCAGTTCGCAAATGCCTAATAGTCAGTTTGCAAACGTCAGCAAGTAAGATTATAGTAAAAAAAAAAAAATGCCCGTAAAATCAAGTATTAGCTACTGTTTGTAATGTAAAGCATACAGCAAAGGTGAACCAAAGAGTTGGCGTCATTTACATAATTTCCCTTAGCTTTCGAAGGTGCTCTAGTAGAACATGACTCGACAGCTATTTGTTATCGACAACTTCAGAGTTATTGACAACTAAAAAACGCAGTCAACAAGGAACATTTGGGTCACTTGTGTCCTAAGAAATCGATAAGCTACACGCTACTTCAGCACACAACCGTTCTCAGATCTTTAGATTTTAGGAAAGTAACTAGTCGAACTCAATAGCTGAAAGGTCTTTATTCGAACGTATTATTCAATCATTTATTCATGGTCTGAATAAATTACATTAAAACGTAACTTGATATCGCATTTCTTGTGCTACAATAATACAGACTATTGATTTAGCAATTTTTCCTGTAGGCGACAATAGGAGCATTAGGAAAGATGCGCGCAAGTTTTGGGACATTAGATATTAAGAACCAGTTGGGTTGAAGGTGGTAATGAACTGTATAATGTTTTTGGATGCCTTTATTTTGTTTTCCAAAGCCTCAATTCGCAATGAGAAAAATACCTCTGCTAGGGTTTTTCAACTAGCTTGCGTGGGTAGCCTCGTTCAAGTAGATGGGATTGAAAATCCCGTTTGTATGTCTCGAATTTTTCGTCAATCGAGTTCGTTCGCAGATGGCGTAATGTCTCTCCTTTGATGAACCCCTTCTTAACGTTAAGAGGGTGGCATGAAGAGAAATGCGTGTATCACAACGTTTCTGTGGCTTTAAAATAAGTTTGGACATCAAGTGTTTTCTTTAAGGCAAGGTCTTTTAAAGACTTCGGTATCGAGGAACACTGTGCATTCAAACGACTGTCTGACAACGCCGGTCTTGCTACTTGTTGCAACCATCACATGAGAGTGCTTCTTGACGTGACGTTACTTCTTCGGTGCAGAAGATATAATAAAAGCTTTCCATTTATAATGATGTTTCGATGACGATTTGTTGCGAGAATATTGCAAGACGTTAAGTGGAATGAAATCAACGAGAAATCACACCCTTTTTTTATTTCGTTTCCTCAGAAACGAAGGTATCTCTTTTGACTCTAGGGTGAACTATTTACACAGTGAGGTTGAGTGACCAATCAAAACAAAGTTTGTAATTGAACATTTAAACATCTATGAGATGTAAAAACGAACTTATGAACGAAGAAATGTGAGCCTGAAGTATCGCAAATAATAATGCTGACAAAATCGAAGGAAATGGGTCATAAATATGACGTTTTGACTATCTGAATGATTTTGGGTTAGATTGAAGCGATATATTGTTGAAAAATCCAACGCTATCCTCTTCGTGCTAATAAGTAATGTAACCAATCTTCGCACAGGTGAGTTGTAGCAATAAATTGGGTTAACCAGGAAGCAGTTATTTAAAGTGCTACTACGACCAAAAAAATTTTGTTTTTCTTTTGGATTTCAAAACTATGTTAACTAAACACTAACTCACCCAAGTTTTAAGTTCTGATTTTAAAAAGACACCTGTTTATTTTAGCTGGAATTTTCTTATTTATTGGTCCGCCATTACTAACTTTAAAATCGTGAGAGAGCTGGGTCGAGGAGAAAATGACGTCAAACACTCACTAGTTTAAGAATGCAACGCGTGTGTACGCGGCCTAATTAATATGCAGCACGGGAGTTTCGGGCTTTCAGACTTTTCAACCCGTGTTTTGCATATATAGTAAATTGCGTTTACACGCTGAAATTTTAAGCTAGTGAGTAAATGACGTCCTTTTCTCTAGATCCAACCCTCTGAGGTCCAATCGGCCAGAACGTGAGTAATGGCGGACCATGAAATCCAAAACTTACACTTAAAATAAACAGCCTTTGGATAAATCTCAAAGCTCAAAATTTTGCCAGTTAGGTGTTAAGCGATCACGCTTTCAAAATCTGAAGAAAAAAGGAAATGATTTTTTGATCATAGTACCACTTTAAAGCTAGTACCGGTAACTGCCTAGGTTTACATGTCACACAAGTGATGGATGATTCACGGAAAACGGAATTTGAAATGTTAGTGATTCATGTTATTAAGTGAAGCTATGATCTTCGCAGTTATGAACGCAATTTTTACAATTGCGTAGAGAAGCCTGAAAAATTCAGGACTTCAACGGGGTTTGAATCCGTGACCTGGCGATTCCGGTGCGACGCTCTAACCAACTGAGCTATGAAGCCACTGACGTTGGGAGCTGGTCATTTGTGGGTTCTAGTGGTCCCGTGAGGAATGAATGGCTTCTCTACGCAATTGTGAAAATTGCGTTCATAACTGCGAAGATCATAGCTTCACTTGAGTTCACATCCGCACTTCATATTTGATTCATTTCAAATGCCATTCATCATTGATTCATTCCTCACGGGAGCATTAGAACCCACAAATGACCAGCTCCCAACGTCAGTGGCTTCATATTCGGATTTTCGTACCCAGAGAAAACCTCTCGGTGCAGAGTAGAGAACCAACAAACTCAACCCACATATGACGCCGAGTCGAGGAATTGAACCCGGGCCACATTTGTGGGAGGCGAGTGCTCTCACCACTGCGCCATCCCAACCGAGTTTCGGTTATTTCTGCCTTTAGCAAGGATAAAGACGGCTCGATATTTTTCAACTGCATAAAGAAATGGTTTGTTTCCCAAGAATAATTATATGATTTAACAAACAATTCCCTGGGAGTTGTTAACGGAAATACCATGCAAAGAGAATTGTTATCTCATCAAGCTTATCAATTTTAATATTATAAGTAATTAACCAAGAAATAACAGGAAGGCAAAAGTTTTTTCAGTAGGCACAGCTGATTAGAAAATGGTAAAGAGTTTCTTCGCGATCTCCACAAAAAGTGCACATCGGATCGAAGAAGGAATTAAATTCATTTTATACAGGATTCTATTAGTGTAGAGAATACGATTTAGGATTTTGTATTGAGAGGCTTTCGTTCTGGTGTCAAGAATGACTCTACCGTGGGTGGAATAGACTGATTTTGAAGTCATTCTAGTTATGTCTTGAACATCATCGCCTGAGGACAGTTTTGTCAACTTGGTTGTTATTATTCTCTCCAACTTTAAGGAGAAGTTTCCAATTAGGCGGAATGGCGGAAAAAATGCCTTGTAGGAGATAATCTGACAAGTCAGTAAAAATTGGCAGTTCAACAGTGCGTTTAAGATGGTTTAAGATGGGAATCGAACTCGCGGGAAGTAAATTTCATCGGATCATTCCGCAAATAAAGAAGGCTGCGCTTGTCTGTTCAAACTGTTATTTCGGTCAGAATCTTCTGTTGACCATGTAATCGTCTTACACGCAAGCTTTTATCACTAGGCGTTCAAAACAGTAAAGAGTACACGTAACATACGGGTTTTTTAACTATCAGGCGTTTGCGAACGGACCATCGGACGTTTGCGAATAAACCCAACACGTTTGCAAAGTGACCGTTGGCGAAACAACCGACATTCTTATTGTTTGTGTTTGCGGCCAAAAATTGGCATGCCAACTTTTGGTTGTTCCGTTGCATTAAAAATCGTCCCACGGAACACGTTTAATTTATTGCTTTATGCTTTCGTGCAAGTACCCAAAAAATGCTATGTTTCGATGCATATTTTGACATCTATATATGGAAAAAATAAGTTTTATACAGGTAAAGCCAGGAAACTGAATTCTGAAGGCGTGGCTCTATAGTGGTGTTACCCTTCTCTACGTTTAACTTATTACCTTTGTTTACAATTCAAAGAATGATGGAAGAGGAAAAACACCAAGATGACAACCCTTCCACTCCCGTCACCACTCTAAATCCACCTAAACTAAAGCGGAAGCGAATTCAGAAGACATGTACAAAGTGCGGGAAAAGTATGCAAAACTTGAGTCGGACACCAAAAAGAGGTGCACGGAATGTCTAAACTAAAAGGAAACTAAATGATTACTATTCTGGAGGAAAGAAGACCCCCAAGGGAACGGTGAAGTTCTGCCCTTACCTCCTTGCAAAAAGCAAGCGAACGCCAATATTCCAGCTTCACAAGCTCTGCAGTCAACATACACAAATTAAAGTAGGAAGCCCAAGTTATGTCAGATCATTCGACAAAGCCCCAAGGATTTCATTTAAAGATTTAGGCTCACGCATGAGTGAGAAGAGAGAAAGAAGAAAGCGGTTGACGGAAAAGGACGAGCAAAAGTGACGAAGGAACAAATTCTGAAAGCAATTGCTCTCTGGGAAGTACAGAGAAGCACGGACATAGAAGTACTGAACAACAGACATTCTAGTGAAAGGCATAAAAGGGTCCTTGAAAGTTATGGAGAGTGACAGGAAAGAAGATAAAGAAGACTCGGCAGGAGTATGATAGTGATGACGAGAGTGAAGCTTTGGCGAAGAAGAAGAAGAAGAAGAAGAAGACAGAGAAGAAACAAAAGTTAAACAGGGTTTATAAACTCCTGGATGATGAAAAACAATTCACAAAAAGAAGAAGACAAAAATAGAGAAAAGTGTCAAGAAGAGAAGAAAAGTAGTGATGAAGATTATGATTGTTTATGGAAAGAGTGTGGAAACAAGAATAAAACGGGATCTAAGAAAGTTTTTTACCGCAGTGACGGTAAGGATTGAAGGGGTTGAGTAGTCGGATAGAGAGTATGGATGACACTCTTGAAAGTATGAACGAGATTTTACCATTGAAGAAGACTCTGCTATCTGGTTACTGTGCATAAGAAGAGAACAGCGTACTGTGATCTCTGACAGTGATGAATCTGATCCAGATTACAATCCAAAAGAAGAGTCAAATTCAGATGTATCCAGTGAATCACATTCTTCTGAAACTTATACTTGCATGTCGGAGGAACGTGACCATTTGCTGACTGAATTATCGGTGGAAGACAACTGTAAAGGTCAATCCTTTTAGTATCAGAAGAGCCCTGGAAGGAAATTCAACAATTTTATCGATGAAAAAGTAAAGCAAGGTTCAACCTTCAAAACTCCTACTGAATCTGAGAATGATCTCAGACGAGGATTTCGACAACAGAGATGAAGAATCCAGTGAAGGACGGAGACATATTTCAGGAAATATGTTCAAGGGTTGTATATGCTCCCACAAGTGATAATGATGATTCCCGGGACCAGAGTACACTGAGGGTACCAAGCGAATCTGAAAACACAATGTCCAGGACTCCATATGAAAATAATTCCGGAAAACAGGAAAGAAGACTTCCAAGAGCATGAATTACTCTCGGAATTCCTACTCGTGGGTGAGTAAGAAGTGGGATGGAGGCTATCGGGAATGAAAAGATTGCAGCCAAATAACACGAGTCCAAGTGCAAAGCGTTATCCATAGGTTAAGACAGACAGGAAACAGCAACCAGTGACAACTGGGGAGGTACACCATTTCAGTGCCATTGGCTGGCGCGTTTTTTTTTACCCGGAAAAAGACGTTGGGGACAACCTATTGAAGAATTGGCTTTTTCAGCATTGCAGTAACACCGTTATCAGCAGGAACCGTGCGATCTTACTTAATGGGAGTTTAAGACTGTTTTACAAATTCCGTATTCAGGAACACCCAAGGACTTTGCCAGTTGTACAGACATTATTAAATGCTCGGCGCGACCTAAGGTCCTCATGGTCAGCTGCTCAGAAGGAAACATCGTTGCTAAGGAGAAAGCTTGAAAAACGCACGATGAGGATTTCAAGGGGGGAAATTGCTTCCAAGCAAGACATTCTTGCCAGATTTTGTCATGGTCAATCAGCACAATTAATGCCGTTTTTTTTTTTTTTCGTTTTTTTTTTTTTTTTTTGTTTTTTTTTCGTATGTTGTTTTTTTTTTTTTGTGTTTTTGTTTTGGTGGTTGGTTTTGTTTGTTTTTTTTTTTTGTGGTTTGTTGAAAACAACTTCTTGCTTCATCGTCAGAACAAACACAACTACAGTGGTGGAAGTGGGGTTTTCAAAAGGTTCTCAATGATAAGGGTTATTGTAAACGTTACGGTGATGGTTTGATTCACCCGGCTCGAATCAGATATACAAGTGGGGAGGAGGAGTGGAGTGGCTGCCAATATGAAGATAACAGAATTGCGGGAGTGTGTATTACCCTGGGACTGAGGAAGATCCCGCGGGATATCGAATATTAGTTCATGCTCACAAAAACGGCAGAAATCTACGGGGGAAAAAGCCAGTTGTATTGGGCTTATGATAATTTGTATTTAAGCTTATTCGCGATGTACTTGAGGGATTGTAAAGGAGCCAAAATTACTACATTCGTTTCCGCAGGTTGAGGAAGTATTGTCACAAGCAATGGTTATGCCACTGACGAGTTCTATAAGGTATACACCTGGCCTTTACAGAACTTTTCAAGAGGGAAGGCATTTCGAGCTTAAAGGAAGAATATCTGCAACAAATTGTGAGAAAATCATCGCAACGGGGATGCATGTGCACATGCCGGAGGGCGAGGGGAACAGAGCATTTAGGTGCCCTTGCTCTGCACCAGTCTGAGGGACAACAAGCGGAGCTACTATAGAGTGCAAGATTTAAAGTGAATCCTCGAAACTGATTAGGTAGTTAGAAGACCCGTTTGAGAAGCTCGTTTCTTCTGAAAAAAAAAGGGAGATATCCATCTTCAAAAAAAGCCCCTGAAACCTACCCCATGGATACGGAGGAAGAAAAGGATGAACTTTAAAAGAATGTTCCAAAAGAGGAAAAAAAAAAAAAAAATAAAACAACCTGGGGTCATTAAAGAAGGTGACAAAAAAGGAAACAAACATAAAACAAAAAGGGAGGTGTGACAAAAAGCTTTGGGAAAAAACCACATTCGCTCCACGCTATCGCCTTTTTTTTTTTAAAAGCTACAAACAAGAAATAAGAAATGAGTTTGATCGGAACACAGAAAATGGACACATACTACACCTCCCTCCGGAAACAGGAAACCGAGATCCCAAAGGTTACGACCGATTCATTGAATCAGGAGCATGTTAACAGGTTTGACGAAACCAACACTAGTCAAAGACCCCTCCGGTAACATCTGAGAGGCCGCAGATTTTGACGGAAGTTTTCCGAAGAAACAAAACAAGATATCTACTTAACGTGACAGACGATCCCCTTATATGAAGAATAATGCCGTCAAGAAGGAAGGGATTTGGCAACACAAGAGTAAAAGATGCTACAAGTATCAAAGGAAATTGGCCCCATACTACTCGGAAACGGAGAGATGGAGGACGTAAATAAGCAAGCTTACGCAAACGCTCTATCAGATGATTAAGGTGCCGTCGCAGGGAAATGCATTCGAGCAAAGCAGAGAAAAGGGAAAAAAGACGTGAGATACATCTGTATGGGTCCGCAAATGATTCCCAGGACCCCGCAAAAATGATCCCCAAACTGTACCGCAAATGAGACCCAGGACTGCATAAGATACCAATGTTTGGACCAGCAAATGATCTCAGAACGTAGGGTTAAAAAAACTGATCCCCATTTTGCAACGCAAATGATCCCGAAAAAAAAGTAAGGAATGGCGTGGAGGTGGAATGGCTGGACAGAGAATTAATGTGAAAGAGCGCTTTTTTTATTAAAAATCATTTTAATGGCTCACAAAGCTTTTCTGTCTCATTATAGTTTTCCACAAAGACGACTTTGTTTCCTACCACGATGTTATAAATTTGTCACATTTAATTATCGGATACATTCATCAAAAACTAACTTGGACACAATTCTAA
>NC_090893.1:31885072-31900072 GCF_036669925.1 Montipora capricornis
TGGGCGCATCCTCACTTACTACATACAGACGAGACGAACTTTGCCTAAAGCAGCGCGTCGGGACTACGCCATGTCGAGATCTCTTCCTTCGGTGAGAGGGCCGCTCAGACACAGAAGAATATTAATCAGGCACAGCGTCGGAATCCATCAGTTCAGTGTGGCAATACTCTCAGGCTCAGACTCGTCACTCTCAACACTCGTATCGGTCAGGGAAGAAACGGGAAATTCTTGCACTTCGTAACTTGAACATCAGGGGCATCCTTGATGAGGCCTTGAGAAGTTAAAAGGTCAGGCGCAGGCTCAGAAGAAAGGGCCGAGGCCAAGGGCTGGTCAAATTCAGCTTCCAGGGAATCGTTCTCAGACCCTGCCGAATCTTCCTCTGCATTCTCCTCGGGGGGGCTATCAAATGCCCGTCACCTGAAGCAGCATTCTCAGCATCTAGAAGAGTGGGGCAGGCAGATCCACGGGAAGGGGTCAGCAGCAGGGTGGCTCGGGGGCTCAGCATCAACGGCATCACGATGCGAAAGCGGGCGGCGATACCAAGAGTGGCGGCAGTCAATGGCCATGGTGCCAGGTTCTTTACAAATACAGTATCGAACCCCAGCAGGACAATCACGGGCATGATGGCCAATCACTTCACAGTTAAAGCAGAGCATCTGACGACACTCTTGGGCCAAATGACCTGGCTCGTTGCATCTTCTACAGGTCTTCACCTGCCTTCGTACTGTACACGGAGAAGGTACTTACCAAAACGAAGGTATGACGGATGGGGTCATCGATACACATGCGAAGAGTACGGATACCATTCTGGACCTGGGGAACCCTGGACGAGGAGCGACGCTGGGAGTAAACAGTGCCATACTTCGACAAACGGAAGGTCAAGACCGAGTCAGGTAACTCAAAAGGAGCGTCGTACACAACAACATAAGACAAGGCTCTGCCTGCAAGATGAGCTGCATGAGGCTGGTTTCCAACAAAGACAGACGCTGTTGCAGAAATTTGGTTCGGATCTCCTCTTTCGTGAAGGTGAGGACTACTGATCCATTCTGGGATCTCTGAAGACAACGGACTGACGTCGGCGGAAAGCCATCTCTCACCAAGCTATCAAAGATTTGCTTGGTCGTAACTGAGCTGTCAGGGAGTGTGAAGTATGCAGAAGCAGGACGATCAGGCATGACATTCAAAAACATCAAAATGCTCTCTTTCAAAGAGAGGCCAAATAAGACCTGCGACGTGGAGCTACACTGGAAACTTTTGGACGAAATCAACAGCACCAAGAGTCACTCTATCAGCATAAGAGCCACCAGGACTGGTATCCATGTGGGATGGCGAATCAGATTGGCCAGCTCCAGAAACAGAGGGAGGCACAGGCGTATTCAACAATATCAGATCACAGAGGGGATACAGGCGTAGGCTGAGCCATACCGAAAACATTTAGGGTAGGACCCACGCCGTTCCCTCCCGGCAGGTACTTAGGACAGGGTCCAACAAAGAAAAGAAAAAGCCAATTAGTCTACAACAAATCTGGTATGAAACGTGTTATTATTATTTTTTTTTCGTGAAAGACAACCTTTATTCCAAATGTAAAACAAGCTATTTACAAACACACGCCACTAAAGAAAAAGAAGCACAGAAAAACCCGGAGTAAGCAGCTAGCCGCCTGAGCACGGTGCCCTAACGGTAACGGAGTCCATGAACAGCGCAAATTCCCTAAGGAGAGCCCCTGATAGCGGACACCGCGAACAACACACGGACAAAAAGGTTACAAGGATTTAAATGTACAACTAGATTATAACTCGGGGAAGTCCATTCTCCACGGCACAAAAACCGTCCAGAAGCCAAAGATCGCGAAAGCGAGATTGAGAAAGATGTTTAGAATCCAGGAAGACCCTCTGTTTTAAATCATTACGGACATAACAGATAATAGCTCGATGGTCTTCTCTTCCGTTTTGAAAGGTGGCCCTATTCCGAAAGATCCAAATACCGTAGAGTATGGATTTCACCAAGTGGCGTGCAATGCGGGCCCTCTTAGAACTAACAGAGGACCAGCGAAAGAAAAACACGGTTAAAAGACTTATAGCAAACTGGGAACCAAGCACCAGGGAGAGGGCAGGTGCAAAATGCGACCAGACCCTCTTGACCCTACCGCAGTTTAAAAAGCAATGGTCAATGGTCTCACGTCGGGGAAAGAGGCGCACTGACTAGAAAGATAACACCCCAGTTAAAGAGAGAATCGCGCACCTTGACGCCACGAAGGATAATCAAGCAAATAACATCATTTTAAAATTCTCTGTAAAAGGATCCCGGACGAGAGACCAGTGACCATCGAGAGAAAACCCTGGCCCGATAACCAGAGACCACTGTCGATGTAGGATTGGCGGGGATGACTCAACGGACAAGAGTTTCTTATAGAGAACCTTAGAAACTATAGCGCTGTCACCCACCCTTGACAAGGTATCCAAACAAGCCTCGTAAAAAGGAGTCGGGAACACAGCGCTAGGAGCAGAATTATCATGCAAAGAAAACCATTCGGTACGCAGACAAGATAACGGCGACCAACAAAGTACTTAAGCATAAAAAAGCTAGAATCCTCGGGAGAATTGAGAACAGAAGCCATCCCCGCCAGTCTTAAGGCCTGGGCCTTTAAGGGGAGGCTAATGACATTAATACCCCCATCCTTCGGTTTCAAAAAGAAGGTATTACGGCTGACCGTTTCCATCTTTGAACCCCAGAGGAAGGGCCAAATCAAAGCATTAACACGTGCAGTGACCCAGGCTGGCAGAGTGAGAACTCTGGCCAGGTAAACCAGCTTACTTAAGCCAAGCATATTAATAATAAGAGCCTTGCCAGGCAAGGACAAGGACCTAGATTTCCAGAGATTGAGGGATTTCTCCAATTTCTCAAGCCTGGGCTGCCAATTCAAATGTTCGGTAGGGATAGTGCCGAAGATCCTCATTTTCTTAACCCAAGTGAGGCCAAGTGGCTCATCAGAACGACTTCTCCAAGCCCCTAACCACATTGTTTCAGTTTTACTACGATTAAGCTTGGCGCCAGAACCATTTTCATAAACGGCGACGCAATCAAAAAGGTTGGTCAAGGATCGAAGATTTCTGAGGATCGCCGAGGTGTCATCAGCATACAGGCGAACACGCGCCTGCAGTCCTCTTGCACCAGGAAGGAGAAACCCCTCAATCCCAGGAGAGCTGCGGATAAGGGAGGCCAAGACCTCCACGCAAAGAACATAAAGCAAGGGAGACAGAGGGTCCCCCTGACGCACCCCACGCTCAAGGGAAATAACATCAGTGAGCCAACCGTTCAGAGTAATTTGCATGAATGCGCCGTTGTAAAAGGTGGAAATCCATCGAGGAAAATCAGGGCCGAAACCATAAACCTGAAGGAGCTTTAGAAGAAAAGAACTATTGACTCGATCAAATGCTTTCTCCTGGTTAAGACTTATCAAAATGGCAGACTCATCAGTCCGTTGAATGTAGTCAAGGACATCGCGCAAAAGGGCAACATTTGAAAAAATGCTTCGGCCTGGAACAGAACAGGTCTGGTCCGGGTTAATAATGTGCTCAAGGACTTTGGAGAGGCGCAAAGTAATCGCTTTAGAAATTATCTTGTAATCTACATTCAAAAGAGAGATGGGCCGCCAATTCTTTAAATGCTTGACGTCACCACGCTTCTTAAAAATCAAGCGGGTGACACTGCCCTTCATTGAGGGACATAATTCGCCGTCAGCAAAACATCTATTAGCAACACAAAGCAAAAGGGGACCCAAAGACTCCCAAAAAATGTAAATAAAATTTCACCGACAGCCCATCAGATCCGGGTGACTTTCCAGTATGAAGACTTCTGACGGAGTTCAATAACTCCTCACTAGACAGGAAACCCTCGCACGAGATACTTAGAGCAGGAGAAAGGAATTTTTCCATGGAATCTAAACAACGTTGTTGTGAAGGAAGATCAATAGGTTCATTAGAAAAGAGACTTGAATAAAACTGCACGTGTGCACGCTCGGTTTCTTTACGTGTAAAAACCTTGACATCGTTAGAATCTAGAATAGAAGTGAGAATATTACGCTCAAAGCGCTCACGCTCAAGTTTAAAAAAATAACGAGTAGGCCTTTCTCCCTCTTCAAGCCACTGAACTCTGGAGCGAACCTTAGAACCATCCAACTCTTTCAAGGTGAGGGCCTTCAGTTCACTTTCGAGCTCGGAAATTTCAGAGCTAACCGACAAATCACCAGAAGTTAATTTAAGCTTAAGATCAATGATGCGATTAACCAAAAGAACGCGCTCGTGCGAGAGCTCCCTGCGCTTATTCTTAGAAAAATATGTAATTTGTGAACGAATAGAATGCTTAAAGAAATCCTACCACGACTTGACTGAAGGAAAGTGCTTGAGACAACCAGAAAGATCATCAATGCAAGTTGTAATATATTCACAAAAAGCGCTATCATTTAAAAGCGAGTTGTTGAATTTCCAACAACCAGGACCACAGGAATTATTCCCAGAGGACTGGATAGAAAGATAGACAAAATCATGATCGGAAACAGGGCAAGGTTTAATTTCGCAGGAAACAACCGCAGACATAAATCTCTGAGAAACAAAAAACTTATCAAGCCGGGAACCGATAGAAAAATCAGAATTAAACCAAGTGCACTGACGCAGCCTTGGATGAGACTTACGCCA
Source organism: Montipora capricornis (assembly GCF_036669925.1). NCBI lineage: Eukaryota > Metazoa > Cnidaria > Anthozoa > Scleractinia > Acroporidae > Montipora > Montipora capricornis. Next base: position 31,889,767 of record NC_090893.1, read on the forward strand.
GGCATCTGACAAAGAAAAAGTCGAACGAAAAACAGAAAGATATTCAGCAGGAACAAAGTTCCCACCAAACTTGTCAAGATGGTGATCATAGCAATTGTAATCTCCAGCGATAATAACGGCGTCAGAAGGCAAAAAAAACTCGTGCAAATTATCAAAAAACACTTTCCTTTCAGTCGGATTAGTAGGCGCGTAAATATTAATTAAATTAATCTTAAAGCCATCAAGCTCAAAAACAAGACTAATAGCCCTACCAGATACATCTCTTTTCCAATTCCTAATTATACCCGAAAAGGAATCAGAAAAGCAAGTTAAAACGCCGGCTCGTTTTCCAACAGCGGGAGACCGGAAACAAGGCCCACGCCAGGCTTTAGAAAAAGCACAAAATACTTCAGGATCAGTAATAAACGTTTCTTGAAAACAAAAAACATCGTACGAAGCATGAAGATTATCAATAAGATATTTCTGAAAACGTTTACTGAATCCCCTAGAGTTTAAGGAAACAATTTGAAAGTTCATGAAGTGTGAGGGTTATTAGTCTTCCTACCAGAGCTAACCGGCAAGGGTGTAGTAGACTTACGTGGAGGAGGACCATCAGCAGTGTCCAACCTAGCAGGCTTACGCTTGGGCGCCACACGTGAAACAAAAGCACGAACAGAATTCTGAGACGGAGGAGGCGAAACAACAGAACTAACCTCAGAAATTTCCATAGCAGCCAAGGCTTCATCTGAAACAGTAGGAGGAGATTGTGAGGGAACTTCAGCGGCAAGTTGCAAATCAGATGCAGTGGGCGTGCCAGTAATAACGCTTGATGGAGGGGAAAGAACCGGAAGAGGGTCAGAGGGAGGCTCAGGAGACTCGAAGAGCGATTGAGACTGCGAGATCTGTGAAGGGTCTGCAGACTGCTGAGAGGAATCTTGAGTAGACTGCGTAAAATGCAAAGGAGACGGAGAATCCTGAGGAGCAGACACACCAGAAGAAGGCGAAGACGACGCCGACGGCGATAATGATGACTGCAAGGGAGGCGAAGAAAGTGGGACAGACGAAGGCGGAACATCAGAAGGCGGTTGTGATGAAGAATCATCGGACAAAGGCTGAGGCGAGGGAACAGGCGGAGGGCGTTAATGAACATTAGAAGGAGGTGGAGAAACGGCAGGAGGCACATCAGTAGAAGGATGCGAAGGATGGGACACAGGAGTTACAGGAACGTCAATGTCAGCCAAGGCAGGGCGACGCCACCAGGACATGCGACAATCAATGGCATAATGACCATCCTCCTTACAGATGCTGCATTTAATGTCTTCTGTACAGTCACTGAAGGTGTGACCAAGCTGGTCACAGTTAAAACAAACGACATTAGGACACGCTCTGGCAATATGGTCTGGCAAATGACACTTACGGCAGGTGGGGATCTGACCTTCGTGTCTAATCCTAAGGAGCTTCCTACCAAAACGCATGAACGAAGGAATTGACTCGGACAACTCCATTCTAGCCACAGGTGTACCACTTTAGATGGCATCATAGCCCTGGAGGCCACACCGACGAATTCCATGAACAGAGCCATAGTGGCTAAGACGATGAGAAAGGGCTTCATCCAGAAGTTCATAAGGTGCGTCGTAGATTACCACGAAAGTGAATGACGAAGAATTACGACGAGCACGACGAGAGATGATTGAGGACTGGCGAAGAAAACAATCACGGTACTCGGACGTAGAAAACGTTACTGATACAAAACCATTAGGACTGCGCTGCAAACACCTAACACCAGCTGCACGAATGCCGCAATTCTTAAAATCAGTGAAGACTTGAGACAAAGGCGCATCTTTAGTAGGAAAGACAAAGTGAGCCGTACAAGGGCGCTCAGGAAGAATATTCAGCGGGTGGATCCGATCCTTTTCGGAATCCGAAAGACGGGCTTCATTTTTCATAATGTAATCATCCTCCATAGACTGACTCAACACTCTTGGACGGCGGCCAGGTCGGGCCATCTGGGCATAGGGCGGAGGACCATCCAAAGACACGACAGACATATCATCTGAAACATCATCAGCCCAGCTATGCTGGATCAACATCAGCACTTGACATAACACTGCTGGGTCAAAGGCCAAAGCAGTAATACCACAAGCGAAAGCGATAACGAAAAAACAGACTGATAGGGCTTCGCCCTGGGTTAGCCCAACTATAAACTGATAAGAGGCCTGGGCCTCATCAGTGCAGTGCTGATGTCTAGGATGGAGGTTAAGCTATAAAGCCACCCCAGATGTCCCACACATGTGGTACATCCAAGCCATATGGCTTGATAGTCAGTTCGCAAATGCCTAATAGTCAGTTTGCAAACGTCAGCAAGTAAGATTATAGTAAAAAAAAAAAATGCCCGTAAAATCAAGTATTAGCTACTGTTTGTAATGTAAAGCATACAGCAAAGGTGAACCAAAGAGTTGGCGTCATTTACATAATTTCCCTTAGCTTTCGAAGGTGCTCTAGTAGAACATGACTCGACAGCTATTTGTTATCGACAACTTCAGAGTTATTGACAACTAAAAAACGCAGTCAACAAGGAACATTTGGGTCACTTGTGTCCTAAGAAATCGATAAGCTACACGCTACTTCAGCACACAACCGTTCTCAGATCTTTAGATTTTAGGAAAGTAACTAGTCGAACTCAATAGCTGAAAGGTCTTTATTCGAACGTATTATTCAATCATTTATTCATGGTCTGAATAAATTACATTAAAACGTAACTTGATATCGCATTTCTTGTGCTACAATAATACAGACTATTGATTTAGCAATTTTTCCTGTAGGCGACAATAGGAGCATTAGGAAAGATGCGCGCAAGTTTTGGGACATTAGATATTAAGAACCAGTTGGGTTGAAGGTGGTAATGAACTGTATAATGTTTTTGGATGCCTTTATTTTGTTTTCCAAAGCCTCAATTCGCAATGAGAAAAATACCTCTGCTAGGGTTTTTCAACTAGCTTGCGTGGGTAGCCTCGTTCAAGTAGATGGGATTGAAAATCCCGTTTGTATGTCTCGAATTTTTCGTCAATCGAGTTCGTTCGCAGATGGCGTAATGTCTCTCCTTTGATGAACCCCTTCTTAACGTTAAGAGGGTGGCATGAAGAGAAATGCGTGTATCACAACGTTTCTGTGGCTTTAAAATAAGTTTGGACATCAAGTGTTTTCTTTAAGGCAAGGTCTTTTAAAGACTTCGGTATCGAGGAACACTGTGCATTCAAACGACTGTCTGACAACGCCGGTCTTGCTACTTGTTGCAACCATCACATGAGAGTGCTTCTTGACGTGACGTTACTTCTTCGGTGCAGAAGATATAATAAAAGCTTTCCATTTATAATGATGTTTCGATGACGATTTGTTGCGAGAATATTGCAAGACGTTAAGTGGAATGAAATCAACGAGAAATCACACCCTTTTTTTATTTCGTTTCCTCAGAAACGAAGGTATCTCTTTTGACTCTAGGGTGAACTATTTACACAGTGAGGTTGAGTGACCAATCAAAACAAAGTTTGTAATTGAACATTTAAACATCTATGAGATGTAAAAACGAACTTATGAACGAAGAACATGTGAGCCTGAAGTATCGCAAATAATAATGCTGACAAAATCGAAGGAAATGGGTCATAAATATGACGTTTTGACTATCTGAATGATTTTGGGTTAGATTGAAGCGATATATTGTTGAAAAATCCAACGCTATCCTCTTCGTGCTAATAAGTAATGTAACCAATCTTCGCACAGGTGAGTTGTAGCAATAAATTGGGTTAACCAGGAAGCAGTTATTTAAAGTGCTACTACGACCAAAAAAAATTTTGTTTTTCTTTTGGATTTCAAAACTATGTTAACTAAACACTAACTCACCCAAGTTTTAAGTTCTGATTTTAAAAAGACACCTGTTTATTTTAGCTGGAATTTTCTTATTTATTGGTCCGCCATTACTAACTTTAAAATCGTGAGAGAGCTGGGTCGAGGAGAAAATGACGTCAAACACTCACTAGTTTAAGAATGCAACGCGTGTGTACGCGGCCTAATTAATATGCAGCACGGGAGTTTCGGGCTTTCAGACTTTTCAACCCGTGTTTTGCATATATAGTAAATTGCGTTTACACGCTGAAATTTTAAGCTAGTGAGTAAATGACGTCCTTTTCTCTAGATCCAACCCTCTGAGGTCCAATCGGCCAGAACGTGAGTAATGGCGGACCATGAAATCCAAAACTTACACTTAAAATAAACAGCCTTTGGATAAATCTCAAAGCTCAAAATTTTGCCAGTTAGGTGTTAAGCGATCACGCTTTCAAAATCTGAAGAAAAAAAGGAAATGATTTTTTGATCATAGTACCACTTTAAAGCTAGTACCGGTAACTGCCTAGGTTTACATGTCACACAAGTGATGGATGATTCACGGAAAACGGAATTTGAAATGTTAGTGATTCATGTTATTAAGTGAAGCTATGATCTTCGCAGTTATGAACGCAATTTTTACAATTGCGTAGAGAAGCCTGAAAAATTCAGGACTTCAACGGGGTTTGAATCCGTGACCTGGCGATTCCGGTGCGACGCTCTAACCAACTGAGCTATGAAGCCACTGACGTTGGGAGCTGGTCATTTGTGGGTTCTAGTGGTCCCGTGAGGAATGAATGGCTTCTCTACGCAATTGTGAAAATTGCGTTCATAACTGCGAAGATCATAGCTTCACTTGAGTTCACATCCGCACTTCATATTTGATTCATTTCAAATGCCATTCATCATTGATTCATTCCTCACGGGAGCATTAGAACCCACAAATGACCAGCTCCCAACGTCAGTGGCTTCATATTCGGATTTTCGTACCCAGAGAAAACCTCTCGGTGCAGAGTAGAGAACCAACAAACTCAACCCACATATGACGCCGAGTCGAGGAATTGAACCCGGGCCACATTTGTGGGAGGCGAGTGCTCTCACCACTGCGCCATCCCAACCGAGTTTCGGTTATTTCTGCCTTTAGTAAGGATAAAGACGGCTCGATATTTTTCAACTGCATAAAGAAATGGTTTGTTTCCCAAGAATAATTATATGATTTAACAAACAATTCCCTGGGAGTTGTTAACGGAAATACCATGCAAAGAGAATTGTTATCTCATCAAGCTTATCAATTTTAATATTATAAGTAATTAACCAAGAAATAACAGGAAGGCAAAAGTTTTTTCAGTAGGCACAGCTGATTAGAAAATGGTAAAGAGTTTCTTCGCGATCTCCACAAAAAGTGCACATCGGATCGAAGAAGGAATTAAATTCATTTTATACAGGATTCTATTAGTGTAGAGAATACGATTTAGGATTTTGTATTGAGAGGCTTTCGTTCTGGTGTCAAGAATGACTCTACCGTGGGTGGAATAGACTGATTTTGAAGTCATTCTAGTTATGTCTTGAACATCATCGCCTGAGACAGTTTTGTCAACTTGGTTGTTATTATTCTCTCCAACTTTAAGGAGAAGTTTCCAATTAGGCGGAATGGCGGAAAAAATGCCTTGTAGGAGATAATCTGACAAGTCAGTAAAAATTGGCAGTTCAACAGTGCGTTTAAGATGGTTTAAGATGGGAATCGAACTCGCGGGAAGTAAATTTCATCGGATCATTCCGCAAATAAAGAAGGCTGCGCTTGTCTGTTCAAACTGTTATTTCGGTCAGAATCTTCTGTTGACCATGTAATCGTCTTACACGCAAGCTTTTATCACTAGGCGTTCAAAACAGTAAAGAGTACACGTAACATACGGGGTTTTTTAACTATCAGGCGTTTGCGAACGGACCATCGGACGTTTGCGAATAAACCCAACACGTTTGCAAAGTGACCGTTGGCGAAACAACCGACATTCTTATTGTTTGTGTTTGCGGCCAAAGAATTGGCATGCCAACTTTTGGTTGTTCCGTTGCATTAAAAATCGTCCCACGGAACACGTTTAATTTATTGCTTTATGCTTTCGTGCAAGTACCCAAAAAATGCTATGTTTCGATGCATATTTTGACATCTATATATGGAAAAAATAAGTTTTATACAGGTAAAGCCAGGAAACTGAATTCTGAAGGCGTGGCTCATGTAGTGGTGTTACCCTTCTCTACGTTTAACTTATTACCTTTGTTTACAATTCAAAGAATGATGGAAGAGGAAAAACACCAAGATGACAACCCTTCCACTCCCGTCACCACTCTAAATCCACCTAAACTAAAGCGGAAGCGAATTCAGAAGACATGTACAAAGTGCGGGAAAAGTATGCAAAACTTAAGTCGACACCAAAAAGAGGTGCACGGAATGTCTAAACTTAAAAGGAAACTAAATGATTACTATTCTGGAGGAAAGAAGACCCCCAAGGGAACGGTGAAGTTCTGCCCCTTACCTCCTTGCAAAAGCAAGCGAACGCCAATATTCCAGCTTCACAAGCATCTGCAGTCAACATACACAAATTAAAAGTAGGAAGCCCAAGTTATGTCAGATCATTAGACAAAGCCCCAAGGATTTCATTTAAAGATTTAGGCTCACGCATGAGTGAGAAGAGAGAAAGAAGAAAGCGGTTGACGGAAAAGGACGAGCAAAGTGACGAAGGAACAAATTCTGAAAGCAATTGCTCTCTGGGAAGTACAGAGAAGCACGGACATAGAAGTACTGAACACAGACATTCTAGTGAAAGGCATAAAAGGGTCCTTGAAAGTTATGAGAGTGACAGGAAAGAAGATAAAGAAGACTCGGCAGGAGTATGATAGTGATGACGAGAGTGAAGCTTTGGCGAAGAAGAAGAAGAAGAAGAAGAAGACAGAGAAGAAACAAAAGTTAAACAGGGTTTATAAACTCCTGGATGATGAAAACAATTCACAAAAAGAAGAAGACAAAAATAGAGAAAAGTGTCAAGAAGAGAAGAAAAGTAGTGATGAAGATTATGATTGTTTATCGGAAAGAGTGTGGAACAAGAATAAAACGGGATCTAAGAAAGTCTTTTACCGCAGTGACGGTAAAGGATTGAAGGGGTTGAGTAGTCGGATAGAGAGTATGGATGACACTCTTGAAAAGTATGAACGAGATTTTACCATTGAAGAAGACTCTGCTATCTTGGATACTGTGCATAAGAAAGAGAACAGCGTAGCTGTGATCTCTGACAGTGATGAATCTGATCCAGATTACAATCCAAAAGAAGAGTCAAATTCAGATGTATCCAGTGAATCACATTCTTCTGAAACTTATACTTGCATGTCGGAGGAACGTGACCATTTGCTGACTGAATTATCGGTGAAGACAACTGTAAAGGTCAATCCTTTTTAGTATCAGAAGAGCCCTGGAAGAAAATAGTCAACAATTTTATCGATGAAAAAGTAAAGCAAGGTTCAACCTTCAAAACTCCTACTGAATCTGAGAATGATCTCAGACGAGATTTCGACAACAGAGATGAAGAATCCAGTGAAGGAGAAATATTTCAGGAAATATTTCAAGGTGATGCAAGTGATAATGATGATTCCCTGGACCAAGAATGGGTACCAAGCGACTCTGAAACAAATGTCCAGACTCCATATGAAAATAATCCGGAAAACAGGAAAGAAGAATTCCAAGAGAATGAATTACTCTCGGAATTCTACTCGTGGTTAGTAGAAGTTGATGGAGGCTATCGGAATGAAAAGATTGCCAGCCAATACAAGAGTCAAGTGCAAAGCGTTATCCATAGGTTAAGACAGACAGGAACAGCCACCAGTGACAATGGAGAGGTACACCATTCAGTGCATGTGCTGTTAATTCCTGGAAAAGACGGTGACACCCTATTGAAGACTTGGCTTTCGCATGCAGTAAAACAGTATCAGCCAGGAACTGTGCGATCTTACTTAATGAGTTTAAGACTGTTTTACAAATTCCTTATTCAGGAACACAAGGACTTTGCCAGTGTACAGACATTAAATGCTCGGCGCGACCTAATGTCCTCATGGTCAGCTGCTCAGAAGAAAAAAGTTGCTAAGAGAAAGCTTGAAAAACGCGATGAGGATTTCAAGAAATTGCTTTCAAGCAAGACATTCTTCCAGATTTGTCATGGTAATCAGCACATTAATGCCGTTAAACAACTTGCTTCATCGTCAGAACAAACTAGTGGTGGAAATGTGGTTTCAAAGGTTCTCAATGATAAGGCTTATTGTAAAGTACGTGATTGGTTGATCACCCGGCTCCTAATCGATAACAGTGGGAGGAGTGGAGTGGCTGCCAATATGAAGATAACAGAATTTCAGGAAGCTGTGTATTACCCTGGGACTGAGGAAGATCCCGCGGGATATCGAATATTAGTCAATGCTCACAAAACGGCAGAAATCTACGGGGAAGCAGTTGTCTGGGCTTATGATAATTTGTATAAGCTTATAGAGATGTACTTGAGGACTGTAAGGAGCCAAATTACTACATTGGTTCCGCAGGTTGAGGAAGTATTTGTCACAAGCAATGGTATGCCACTGACGAGTTCTCAGGTATCCACCTGCCTTTACAGAACTTTTCAAAGAGAAGGCATCGAGCTTAAAGGAAGAATATCTGCAACAATTGTGAGAAAATCCCTCGCAACGGGGATGCATGTGCACATGCCGGAGGAGAAAGAGCATTTAGGTGCCCTTGCTCTGCACAAGTCTGAGACACAAGCGAGCTACTATAGAGTTCAAGATAAAGTGACTGAAACTGATTTAGGTAGAAGACCCGTTGAGAAGCTCGTTTCTCTGAAAAAGGGAGATATCCATCTTCCAAAAAGCCTGAAACCTACCCCATGGACGGAGGAAGAAAAGGATGAACTAAAAGACCTGTTCAAAGAGGAAATAAACACTGGGGTCATTAAAGAAGTTGACACAAAGGAAAGAGTTGTGACAAAAAGCTTTGGAAAAACACATTCGCTCAAAGCTATCGCCTTAAAGCTACAAAGAATGAGTGACGAACACAGAATGGACATCTCACCTCCTACGGAACAGGAAACGAGCTCCCAAAGGGTTACGAGATTTCTTGAATCAGCAGCATGTACAGGTGACGAACCAAACCTAGTCAAAGACCCCTCCGTAACATCTGAGAGCAGCAGATTTTGACGGAAGTTTTCCGAAGAACAAACAAGATATCTACTTAACTTGACAGACGACCTAATGAAGAATAATGCCGTCAAGAAGGAAGTTATTTGGCAAAGAGTAAAAGATGATCCAAGATCAAAGGAACTTGGCCTACTACTCGAAACGGAGGATGAGGAAGTAATAAGCAAGCTTAAGCAACGCTTATCAGATAAGGTGCGTCAGGAAATGCGTCGAGCAAAGCAGAGAAAGAAAAAGAAGTGAGATACATCTGTATGGGTCCGCAAATGATCCCAGGACCGCAAATGATCCCCAAACTGTACCGCAAATGATACCAGGACTGCAAATGATACCCATGTTGGACCGCAAATGATCTCAGAACGTAAATGATCCCCATTTTGCACCGCAAATGATCCCGAAAAAAAAGTAAGGAATGGCGTGGAGGGTGGAATGGCCTGGACAGAGAATTAATGTGAAGAGCGCTTATTTTTTATTAAAAATCATTTTAAATGGCTCACAAAGCTTTCTGTCTCATTATAGTTTTCCACAAAGACTGAACTTTGTTTCCTACCACGATGTTATAAATTTGTCACATTTAATTATCGGATACATTCATCAAAAACTAACTTGGACACAATTCTAAACTGATTGTGACAAGGGGCCCATTTCTCGAACCTTGCGTGTGTTTGCCAGAGTTGTTCGAATATTCCGACTGTTTGTATTCGTTTCGTGGTTTTGCAGTTACTGGTCATGCGTGACTGACATCCAAATACATTTGCACGCTCAATACGAAATGTCCCCGAATTGAGGCCGCTGGCAGACTCGATTTTTCTAGAAAAATCTAAAGAGACTCTGCTCGTAAGGTTCGAGAAACGGGCCCTGGTCACAATCAGTTTAGAACTGCGTCCCAGTTAGTTTTTGATGAATGTGTCCGGTGATTAAATGTGGCAAATTTATAACACCGTGGTAAATAACAATTCTGGAAAACTATAAGCCGTGACTCACACTGTAAAATGATTCTAATAAAAGCGCTCTTCTCATTAATTCTCTATCCAGACCATTCCATCCCCCATGCCATTCCTCCCTTTTTTTTCGGGATCATTTGCCATGCAAAATAGGGATCATTTGCTTTCCGGGATCATTTGCAGTCCTGGTATCATTTGCGGTCCTGGGATCATTTAGGGCCCCGTACAGATCAGTTAAGAGTTCAACGGGAGCCATGTTTAAAAGTGTTTTTTCAAGAAAGAGTACA
>NC_090893.1:31905072-31915072 GCF_036669925.1 Montipora capricornis
GCTTGTACCATTTTCACCGCGAACAAACAGCCTCCCGCTCAGTGTACCGTTGACTACAGAGATAAGTTTTTTGTCTATTGCGTTTTTCAGTTTATTATTGCTTCTATCCTTTGTTCAACTAGCCATATTAGCGATCGTTGTTCACTGCCATCTTGTGTATATAGTTCTGTTCTAGTTTTACAAGATTTGATGTCATCAGTGGAGACTGCGATCAGCTCTTTAGAAAATAAATGTGATGTAGTTTGAAAGGCTGTACAGTTATTTGATTCTCAATGGTAATAAAGACTTGATTCCAAAGGAGAAATACAGGTCTCGATCAGCACAAGTGTGTTTACTTTAGTTGCGATTTGCGTGTGCACTGACATAGACGTACCCGAGAACCGAGCAGAATTACAGAGAAAAGGCTGAGACGTCTATTTTATAACAGCAGAAAAAAAAAGGAAACTTGCTGGAACGTATTTGGTTAACAATGTACCGAGGTCATCCACATTTCATCGTATTACTAGCCAAGGAGATCACTTGCTCGTAAACACAACTATAGGAGCTACCTCAGGTATGCCATTAAATGTATGCACGTGGTATGTAACACTTTTCCAAAAGCGTGGATGAACAGGTAAATGCAAAATGATGTTTGAAACATCGAAGCATGTTCCTTAAACTAAAACCTGTGTTTGTATTTTTAAAAATATTAGCAACACTTGTGCTATCCAATTTAATACAGAAATCAGGATTACCCGGTACGATTTGTAAAAGAATGTTGTTGTTTTGTTTTCTCAGAAACGGAACGTAGTTATTTTGAATTCAGGGTGAACTATTTACACAGTGAGATAGAGTGACCAATCAAAACAGAGTTTGTAATTGGAAATCTAAACATCTCCAAGATACAAAAACAAACTTGAGAACACGTAAACCTGAAATATTGCAAATCATAATGCTGACAAACCCAAAAACGAAGGAAATGGATCATGCATAGGAAGTTTTGGATATCTGAATGATTTTGGGTTAGATTAAAGGATATATTGTTAGAAATTCCCAAGTTATCCCTTTTCGTGTTAATTAGTAATGCAAACAAGTCTTAGTAATATATTGGATTAACGAGGCACCAGTGATTGCAAAGCTAGTAATTGCCATGGTTCGTATGTAACACATGTAATCATGAGAAGATTCACGAAAAACGGAATTTGAAATGTTATACAGGGGTAGGGAGTATTTGAAGGTATTTGTAGACTTTATGCTTCGATGTATTGTGCACATAAACGAGTATCTGTTCTTCTCTTTAAATGAGATTTTACAGCCCTATCAGTAAATACGTTAATGTTACGTCACCGTACTAAAAGGGCTATTCACGTCGCGATAGTTATCTTCGCGTTCTTTGTAGTCGGCCGTTCAAGGTCATACAATCAACGGGTTTCTTGTAAATAAACGAGGACATGAAGACTTTGTTCCTAGATCTCAGATTATAACGTACACCTTCATTGGCCAAATCTGTTAAAGCCTCATTCATTAGTGTTAAAGAGCACGGTGTAATGCTTACCTGCTACATGGTAAAACCTGTACAACTGGCTATTTTAATAGACAGGGTCTAGCTATAAAAGCCTCAGTTAGTCGTCCAAGGTTCACTTGGCAGTTTGTCTTCTGTAGTAAATCAACTAGCTGTTTGCAATTTGTCAAAGTTCTCCCCCTCCCTCCCTCTCTCCCTTTGGAGATGGGTTGGATATATCGCTTTGCCGTCATTAAAATTGGGTGGCTCCTGCGTGGTGTGGTTTAAGTCTGCGCAGCGACTTCCCCAAAGCTTGTTGGCTCGTTCCCTTTGTACATTGCTCACTAGCCAATACTCTTGTCCGATCCAACACTTCCTGTTTACCGTCAGCTCGTAGTGCTGGAGAGATCTTTGTCACGCAATCTGGAAGTCGCATAGGCTAACCAGCCGCAAGGTAGTGTTTCCCTCAAAAAACCCCAATACGTCTGTTGTCTAGTTCCATTGCGCCTTGCGTTATGTGTTTAAAAGCGAATTAGGCATGTTGATACCAAGGAACAGTGACATCAATGGTTAATATTCCTTGACAGGCTTCTCACCGTTCAGAGAGTTTGCGTTCACATTTCTATCTATATTTCTCGAGAGTTTCCTGCCCTTACAATTCCGGAAACGAAACACAATTTTTTTGACACCGACTTCGTTTACGTACAGAGGTTATTTTTCATTAGACAAGAGGTTTGGAAATAGAATTCAAATAAATTATATTTCACTTTGAAATGTTCAGTTTGTAAGCCGCTTCAATACTGCATTCGCTATCAAGCGCGGTGCGAGTCAACAATTAAAACAAGTGATTTTAAGAGAGGATGGGGGAGAGAGAGAGAAGAAAAAAAAATTCTTTACCAGCAAAGGGTCGGTCCGTATAGCAAAAAAATGTGATATCGGTCATGAAAATGCTGCCCTCGAGCAGCAATTTCAAGGCCTCGACCACAGTTTTTCTCTATACGGGCCTCCCAGCTGGCAAATAACATATTTATTTTGACAATTGGGTGCATGCTACTGTGAGTATTTAAATTACAACAAATGGTATATTTTAAATACTTGATTCTCGTGCTATGGATTCATTTGGCACGGCCATCCTCAAGGGACTTGTCTACTTCTGAAAGTATTTTCAAGAGTTGAGATATAGTGCACATCTTCACGTGTTGCGCACGTGACAAAGTGTTTTTTACGTGCATCAATGCACGAAAGTTTGGTCATCTTTGAAAGATGTTTATACAGGTCACCTTCGTTTCTCTTCCATTTTTTTCTGCAAAAGATGTTTCGATGAGTCATTTCGTTTATCTTAAACCGTTCAATTAGCGTTGCCTTTCTCAAACACTGAGCAAGAATAACCATCGATCAGTAAAAAACAATGTGCTTTTCTCAAATTTTACCTCGTGTCCAGTGGTCATTGTCACCACCTGTAATGAAGATAATCTGGGTCCGGGTATTCACTACATACATAGTCGAACATCATGAGAATCGCAATGTAAGGCCGATGTAAGAAGGACAGACTTCTCTCTTTTCTTTTCTTTAGTGCTAAATGAACGATACACCACTGTACTTTTGCAGGCCCGAGTATAGGCTACTTGTAGCCTCTTGTTTAACATGTTTTCAGCCTACTATTAGAAGAAAGCGCTTTCAAGGATTTTTAATGCTAAAAACGCGATTTTTGTCCATTTTTCGGCCTTAAAAGGATGAAATAAGCTTTAAAAACAGTTTTCTATGTTAAGGCCGGTTGCTTTCAAACAAGTCAGATCTTGTGAACTGTTTCTATCTTCGCTATCAAGTTTTTTATTTACGTTATTTATGTTAGCGAGAAAAAAAAATACAGTTAAGTTGGGTATTTGCGACCAAAAACGGGTATTTGCTACGTAATCGTTTTTTTGAGATAAATTACCTGAAATTTCATTGGCTACCAAACAAATGGCTCGGAAAAGTTCCTCTCAACAAGCGCTGAAGTTACCCAAAGCAAAAATATGTATAACGCTGCTTTTAGGGGATTTAAAGAGCAAAATCTTTCCAGGAATCTCAAAAAAATGTTAAGGTTTGAAGTGCTGTCGAATGCATACCTTCAAGCAACATTTTGGTTGAAAAATTAATATGGAAAAAAACGAAAAATAAACGTAATCCAGAGGGGTTGAGCAGAGATGTTCTTTGACTTGAAGACCCATGAAATACGATTTAAATGGGGAATTTTACGGAATTTTTGACTGATGTGCCAAGCTTTCAGTATTTGCTACCTTCTTTGGGTTTTAATCCAAATATCATGATAAATATGCTACTGATATTTGTTTTTAAGTAATATATTGTTCATTTTCAGTTAGAGCTTCCACTCCTGTGAAGTCATAGTGCTTGAAGTGATTTTTTTTTTCTAAGTCCCAGAGAAATAGCGTAGTAAATACGGATTGATGAATATAAAGAGAGAGAGAGAGAGAGAGAGAGAGAGAGAGAGAGAGAGAGAGAGAGAGAGAGAGAGAGAGAGAGAGAGAGAGAGAGAGAGAGAGAGAGACAGAGACAGAGACAGAGACAGAGACAGAGACAGACAGAGAGAGAGAGAGAGACAGACAGAGAGAGAGAGAGAGAGAGAATTACGGGAAAGTCAACACTGGACAACTTCTGGGGAAAACTGTAATTGCCCTGAGCGGTCTTAAAACAAGGGGGGGAGGGGGGGTGGGGGGCTCCGTCAAGAGATGCCTCTACAGAATCTACAGGTTCTAAGCTATGATTTAAATGTTAGTTTGCACTTATAAGAGCAAAACAAAGTAAGTTTAAGGGGGGGGGGGGGGGTTAATCCTGAATTAGCGTTTGTGCCTTGGTTTTAAAATAATTTGTCAGCATTAGTCAGTACTTGGCAGAAATCGATGACCTACAACTTTGAAATGATCAAGAACCCAATTCTCTTATATAGGACGTAATTATAATTGGGTTCAAGTCTGAAAATATCTTAGCTAATTGGGTTCAAGTCTGAAAATATCTTAGCTTCACCACAGGACTCCCCGTGGAAGGCCCAGTACAATAGTTATAGTCAGTCCTAATAGACACGAGTAAACTCTAGAAGTTGTATTGTCGAGGCTGGGGTGGAATTTGATCCTTAGCTGCAATCATAGGCTGCTGTGAGTAGAAAGAACTTTGTTGTGCATCTGAAGGTGCTAAGTTACAGCATTTATGGTTAGCTTTTTGTAAGTCCAGTCAGAAATTAGCATGGAATGAAAACGAATTGAATGTTATGGCAGATGGGAGGCTCAGCCTGAATAGCATTTGCTTGATCATGACAGACTTGCTCTGACTTCCTGCGTGTCTTAGCGGTTGCGACGCTGTAATATGTGCCTTCAAAGTTTTGCTGTAACAAGTTTTCAGCCTTACATCGCAAAAATATATGGGAACTTTCACCGTCAGCTCCAACATTCAAGGTTGTAATAATAAAAAAATAAAACAAAGTGTACAATATGTGTACATTTCTCGATGAAAACTTGCAAAAATCAAATTTAAACGCGCGGAAATGCCACTGAAACCCCATAGAAGCCATAACTCTCTTTAAAGGGAACCTCCACTAAGATAACAAAATAAAACCAGCAAGTACTTTCGCTTATCAAAATTGCTTTAAAATTCTTGTTCATAAGACAAAGCGTTTAACAAACTGGCGGAGTGAACACACTGGTTCGGTTGTTTGGCATTAGCCGAGAGAACACGCTACTTTGATTAATAAAGCCTTGAGGACTCGGTCAGATGCGAATGCTAAGCTCCATGCGCCACGCTTACCAGCATGTCCGTATTCGGGTCGATTGGTGAACGCGTTGCTTCAATCAACACGCCATTAAACTATCCACAGTTTAACAGAAAACAAACAAAGTAAATAAATGAAGAACAACAACTATCATTCAGGAATGTGGGAGAAACTTATACCCGGCCTTGATATAAAATACTGCTAAATATTGAAAGACGTCCACTTTGCAATTTGTCGCACTAGATTGCTGAGGCATGTTAGCGTTATTCGGCCACCAACATGACCATTATATCATCAACGAAAGAATGAAAGAAAGAAAAGTGAAGGGACCGGGCGGAGCAAGCGTAGGGCGGGGCGGAAAATTCTTGATAATCCAAGGGACAGCTAAGAGCGCCAGTTACGCATATCGCAATCCCTTAAAAAGAGCTATCCTTACTCCGCCCTTATCTACGATTGGATCATTTTTCTTGTCCACTACATCACGTAAACTGAGGGGGTCAAAGTCGACGACAAAATTGCATCATTTCTTACAGGAATAATGCACCATTTACTTCTGCCATATTTCACCGTAAACTTTAGTGAATTAATGAATGAATACGTCGGTATTAAAAACCATAAATACCTGGAGACAAACGTGTAAGTTTACACTGCAATCACTCATAAAATGTACGAAGTAAGAAGAAAACGAGTAAATGTATGTAAGATTAAAGGGATCATTAAATTAAAGTAAAAAAAAATCTATTTACAAAACAGCGTTTGAAACGTTCAGTATTAGTCATGGCCACGTTGACGCAATGATCGATTAGATCGCCCACAAGACAACGAGTATCTGCGATCTTCTCACAGTTATTTGTCCTGAACAAGATTGGTATGCCCATATTTCAACGCTCGTTTCGAAAATTATCAATCTTAGAAAGGTATGTATTGTTGCAGGCACGGGCCCATACTTCAACTTCGTAAGTAAACAGAGACTTACATATTATGCTATACATACATACATACATACATACATACATACAATACATACTTAATTGACCGCTCCCCATAGGGGCTTTTCAGGGCCAATGAAACACAACGAAACGATGGAACAGAACAACAACAACAACTGTTAACAATCCCAACCGGCTGGAGGCAAACCAGTTGGCTATTTACAAGTGCAGCTGGGAAGTTGAATCAGGGACTACCAAGATCAAATTCAACGAGTGGTCAGAGCGGGTCTTGAACCCGGGATCTCCGGATCTCAAGTCCAGCGCCCTAACCACTGGGCCACACTGCCTATCAAATGATAAACGAAGCTTTTTGGTGTGTGTACCCACGTTAAGTGTATAACAGCCACAAACGGGGGGAGCGCGGCGACAAAAAAAAAACGGTAGACGACGGCCATGTGGTCAACTCAACTTTTTAATTAACCCATAATATGCGAACTCAACATACATCCGTCACGTGACGTCACGCAATACATTACATCTTTTCCTCCTTAGTTCAAAAACACAGTGTCTCAAAAAATCAGTTTGTTGTTAACTGTTCTCAGAGGGGTAACCCATAACTAAAACGAAATCAATGTTCAGTCACATAGTCCTTTAAATACTCTGGGGCCCTCTTAGTGCGCTGGGATCTCCTTAGCAGCCTTGGCTGAGACGTTGGATGTTTAGCCGGCAATCCAGTGTTGGATTCATCTTCTACTACTTCCTCTGGGGCAAGTCTCCCTTTGCTTTCCTCGGGTGCGTCAGGTACCTGAATGGGCTCAGCCTGCATTACAACATCAGGTAGGTCGTCATCCCCGGTCACCCTTGTGGGAACTGCATATCTTTTAAGAAGGTGATTAACATGCCTTCGTGTAACCAAGCCATCTTCATGCTTAAAGAATGAAGGGGGTAGTTTCTAAAGAAACTGTGGTGCTGCGTCGGTGGGGAAGTAGTATACAAAAATTTGGTTTTATCAACGGAGTTGATAATGTAAATTGGCCACCGTACAGAGATTCTAAAAGCTGACGATTTGAGCGTTAGCTCTTCGTCAGAGCGAATCGAGGAATTATGGGTTACGTATAGTTTTTATAGTAGAGTAGGAGCTACGCTATTGGTGGTAACATGGCAACGTGAAAAATAGGAATATATTAGTTAAATGAAAAGCGTTCGTTAATACCGTGAGGATTAAGGGTGCCGATTTGGAAGATGAATTTTTGTTCTAGATTCTTGCGGCTTTCCGTCGTACCTAGATGTAGGGAAAGGCCGCCGATATCCATGTGTTTTTTGGAATGGTTAGGGAGATTAAAATGACGAGCGACTGGCTTAGATGCATCTTTGTCATTCTTCCTAACATCACGAAGGTGTTCGCGGAATCGGTCATCTAGTCGTCTACCTGTCTCGCCAATGTATAATTTATTGCATAACGTACAGGTTATGCAATGAATGACATTTGCGGAGGTGCATGTCAAACGATCGGTGATCTTAACAGATCGCTTAGGTCCCGATATCTTGCTGGTGTTAACAATGAAAAGACAAGTTTTGCATCGTGAGCGCGCGCATTTGAAGTGCCGGGTTGCTCGTTAGTTTTGAGCGCGCTTCTAACTAAAAAGATGTCTACGTTTTTGTCGCGTTTGAATGAAATAAGTGGAGGTTGTGAAAAGATTCTACCAGTCTCGGGATCATTTTGGAATAATCTAAAATTATTAGGAATGATACTTTTGACCGCGTGATTATGAGGATGGAAACGCTCCTCCCCCTTGCCGAACTATTGTAGTTTTAACCCTTAATTGTTTTTCATTCGCCGGCAACTATCACAAACAAATTAATGGTGTAGCGATGGACACAAAAATGGGACCTAGCTATGCCAATCTTTTTGTAAGATATGTTGAACACCAATTTTTTAATCAGTACCACGGCCCCAAACCTGAACTCTACGGCCGCCACATCGACGATTGTATCGGCGCTATTTCATCTAGCAGAGAAGAACTGGATCATTTTATAACCTCCGTCAATTCTTTTCATGCGGCTCTTAAATATACCTGGGAAATTTCGGAAACTTCATTGGCTTTCCTAGATATCAAAGTTTCTATTAGTGGCAATGTGCTATGTACCAGTGTGCACTACAAACCTACAGATTCTCACAGTTATTTGTTGAATTCATCATCACATCCATCACATGTCAAGAACTCCATTCCTTATTCTCAATTTCTTAGACTTCGACGTCTGTGGAGTGATGACTCCGATTTTTTCAGCAAATCAGAGGAGATGTGCCAGTTCTTCGAAAAACGTGGCTATCCTGTCTCTGTGCTCAAAGCGGGCCATCATCGCGCCCAACAATTTGATAGACAGTCATCACTACAAACGTCACAAAAAGATAAGAATGACAGAATTCCATTCACCCTCACTTTCAATCCTCATAATCACGCGGTCAAAAGCCTCTTGACGGGCCAGCAGATCGCGAGCTACTTTTCCCGTCTGGCATCTAAGCGTGCGCTCCAAAGCAGCCACTCCTCCCAAAGTGAGTCTGATGACGAAATCGCAGAAGCTGAAATGGTTTTAAGCGACTTGAGGGCAGAAGTTCTTGAAAACGTACAACCTCTCCATCCCATCAGCTTCGAACACTACAATTTATGTGAATTGATGGCTCAAGCCAAACTGTCAACATTCGTGATTTCAATGCTTAACAAAATATGCGACCACTTTGAAATCCCCACAGGTGATATAAAGGGAAGAACGAAAGCTCCCTTACCTGAGTCGAATTGAAGAGTTTTTGAAGAAACGTAGGTGCTGTTCACCATAATTACATGTATCTCTTTCTCGTTTTGTATAATGTGGTATCATGTAGAGAATTTTAAAGCATAAACATGACGAAGTCACACTGGAGCTGCAAAATTCCAACAAAATAGAAAGGAACGGTTTTGTAATGCAAAAGCAGGTAAAATTTAGCGATACAAACGAAGGACGTTTCGGAGTCATTATGACACCATTTTCAAGTTGAAAGGAACTGTCAGAACAAGATTAACATGATAAAATAGTTAATTACATGTAATTTCACGCAAATAGTTTCGAGTGGAATGAGTCTGATTGGACATTTAGGGTGCGTTCCATTGAACCTATTCCGGAATAAGAATACGTGGAGTGATGATTTAAAACGGTTTGTCTGGCGCTTTTAAAGTAACAAGGATAATAAATGTATGTTTAAAATATCATTTTAGCAAGTGTTTGATAATTTTAATGTGAATCTCCGTAAAAATGAAGGACTTCTATTCCATGTATTCCTATTCCGGAATACGGTCAATCGAACGCACCCTTAGAGATGATGACAAGTCTCTATTGAATAAGTATCATTTCATGTACTAAACAATCAAAGACGGAAAACTGTTTGGCAAGGTCCGGTTCTTATATTTATCCACACACTGGTGTAAACGCCGCAGTGTATACCAGACATAACTTACACCGCACAAGTCCCGTTTAAAGACGAGACGCTGCTGACTTACAAAACATGGATTTTGCTCTTGCACTTTAAGCACTTGTGGCTAATTAGAGCTTTGTCATCATCTCCAGTGTCTCCAGTGCCCAATCAGACTCAATCCGGGTGAAACTACATGCGTGAAATTACATGTAATAGATTGTTACGAAAAATAGTATTGCGTGACAAGCTTTACTTTCTAGAAGCTGCGCGAGAGTTTGTAGTTTGTTTATTTTTAGATTCGTGCGTGAGCGTTTCCAAATCGGTGTGTTTTGTAATCTTTCTATAATTAGAGTGATTACTATTTTAGAAAGTCCTAGAAG
>NC_090893.1:31922572-31925072 GCF_036669925.1 Montipora capricornis
AACAATGGCTTCTGAGCTGACATGTTGATCATTTTCAAGTTCCCTCACAACTTCTTTTCACCACAAGTTTAAGTGTGCCCTCTGAGCATCTGACAGCTTTGTAATACTAAAGTTTACTAAAGTTTATTGTAGTTTATCCTTATCCGGCGGGGTTAGTATCTGGATGGGTGACCTGAAACATTTTCCCCCTCGTAAAACAGAAGCATTGAACCGAAAATACTATTAACGCTAACAAATGCGAACTCAGCAAAGTACAGATTTTGTTAGGTTGAATCGAAAGTGACATCGACGGGATTCAGCGAGCGCTGTGATGTTACCGCGGCATACACCTTATTCCAAAATGGCCGTCATTTAAATATTCTCTTGTTTTTATTCAAATTAGCTCTTGATGCCTCGTTCTTAAGCTTAAAATTCAAAAGAATATTTTATCTTGAACGAGGCAACAAGGGCCAATTTGTATCAGCATAAATCAGCGGCCATTTTGGAATAAGGTGTATGTTTACTCGCCAAACAGTGATTAGAAGCATCTGTGTCAAATGATGGCAAGATACCGGGTTTTCGTAAGTTTCTTTTTCTGTCAAGTGTTATAAAGTTTGACAATAAATGAGCGAATTCAAAGCAAAGATCACAATCGCCCAACTCTTAATGTTGACCATTGTTTCTGCAAAGTCAAAAATTTACTCTCCAAGACGAGGTTATCTATCACCAGGTAATTCCATCATTTTGGAAATAGTAGCTACTTTATTATTCATCGGCGTCACAATTTTTTGCTGATTTTGGGGCTCATTTTGTTGAAACTCAAGCACGCTTCCCACAGACCTGTTTATTTTCGTGAACCCTTCCTGCTTACAGAGTAATGCTAAAAATAGCCTGCCGTATCACATTTCAACCTTAAGCCCGAAAATTCAATACACAACATGTTATTATTATTCACAAAGGCAGAAAATAGTACAGAATCCTTTTCCAGCGAAATATTTATTGAAACAAACAACATACTTGCTCATAGAGGCAAAAACCTCTTCCTATTTCATTGCGTGTACTCAATCGTGTCAAATTACCATGTACGAAAATAAATTTCAGGTTCAGAACATTCTCCTTGAATAATGATGCACAAAATAGTCGACAAGCTTTCTTTTAAATAATTCTGACTGTCAAATTTCCAATTATTATTATTATTAGTATTTTTTATTTGACTTTTTTGAACGCATAAGTTACACTACACTCGTGATAAAATATTGGAAATACAGCTCACTCAGCTCGGCTCGACGGGCAAAAGATTGTTGTCGAAGTCTATTACTCGTCGCTTTCAAGATTCCAGATCATCATCGCCTGTCTCGTTCATCCAATTGACGTTGCCTTCTTGAGCTTCATGAGAGCATATTTTGTTGACTAAAACGCCATTCGCGTCGCAATGACTTTTGACGCCATTGCTGGTTAACGAGAATAACAAACTCACGAGGCAGAGTGTATATTTATATTTAATAAGTTAGCACAATAGAAAGACGCTAACCTCATTTTGACACGAAAATGCTTTACTATTGCCATAAAAACTATCCAGTTAAGCTCGCATATTATAAAACATGATGAATTCATAAAGGCAACCTTTTCCAGCGAACAATTTTTTGAAACAAACAACATATTTGCTATTAGAGGCAAAAACCCCTTCCTATTTCATTACGTGCGTGAAGAGAAAAAACTCAGTCGTGTCAAATATGCGCAATATTACAACAAACAAAATTTCAGGATCAAACCGATTCCATGAAGAACCTTTTCCTTAAATAATGAAGCACAAAATAGACGACAAGCTTTCTTTCAAATAATTCTTGGCTGTCACATTTCCAATTATTTTTTTACTGAAGACTGTGCAGAGTTGATCACAGATCCACTTAAGGTGTTCCATTCGTTCTCTGTCTTTGTTGAACCCATAAGTTACCAGAGAATTTTCCATTTGGTTTCAGTGTTCTACATAACAGCACACTTGGTAAAATATTAGAATTACAGCTGACTCTGATTTCGGCTCGACGGGCGATAGATTGTTGTCGAAGTCCATTACCCGTCGCTTTTAAGATTCCAGGTGTTTGTATTTCACCGCAAGCCTAGTTTATCCAACTGATTTCATTATTGAGCTCCATAAGGGTATCTTTTGTTTAAGGATCCACTAAAACGCCATTCGTGTTACATGACTTTCGACGCCATTGCAGGTTCAGTTAATGATTCTACTGTGTCCACCAGAGAAATCTACGCATTTCCACTATCCTCTCGATCCTAAGAAAATACGCGCAGAAGCTCTATGCACAAAGACACCACTTACCAGGGGAGTGATAGGCAAGACTTTTACCGACACGGAAAATAAAAAAAATAAAACGAACAAATTCCACCCACTTTCCGACTGGGATTGCCATACTGGCAAACCAGTAATAAGCCGTGAAGTTACTTTCCGTAAACAGAATCTGGACTGCAGCATCAAATGGACAACAGCTGTCAACAGCTGGACGGCATG
>NC_090893.1:31932572-31935072 GCF_036669925.1 Montipora capricornis
CCAAGAACTTTCTGATGCGAATGATCAACACGTTACGCCTTGTTTAATCAATAAAATGGACCTAAGACCAAGCATGACTTGCAATTCTGGGCCCTTTGGACGCTGCAGTTTACATTCTTCGTGTGTTCTTTTTTCTTCGTAGTATATGATCTGTCCGTTTTCACCGGCAGGGCTAAAAAGTACAGGTCACTTGAATATCAGGTTGCGCCAGAGGAAAGTGGGGATCGAGAACTAATGTTAAAGCGTTACTCGCGTTTAAAGCTGTTACTCGCAACCTTAAATAGTTTAGGAAAGGCTCAACAACATAGACATGGAACGTTCGGAAACGTATTATTGTGTTTTTGGGCAAACAAATTTCTTACCCAAGATTGAAAAGCTCCTCCACCAACTGAAAACATCTGGCTTCCCGAAGCAAGAATGTACAATTCAACAATAGCAACGGAGCCACTATCAACAAGGTGATAAGCCTTTGGATCGAAGAATGTTGGATTCTCGAGTAACCCTTCTATGACCGTCATGAGCAAGCCCGAATTTTTCCGTGCGAGCAATACGGTGCCTGAGTGAGATCCGAACTGGAAAAAATCTGCAGCGACAAACGTTTTTCTCGTAGAGTTTCCATTCTTTGGGTCACGATCTCGTTCTTGCTGGATCCGTGCTACCATTTCCGTGATACACTTGACTACTAACGAAATAGGACCTCTATGACGAAGAATATGTTCAGTGCGCAGGTGAACAGATATGAAATTAGAACCCAACTTTTTTGATACAAAATCATGAGCAATTTCCAAGAGTTTGTCATTAAAAAAAGAAACATCCAGCGCATGAAGACGAAACTGGATTGTCGATGGCAATGGGAAGTTGGCTCGGCCTTTCGTGCCATTCCCTCTCCACTCCTTAATGCCGACGCACGGTCTACCCTTGATAACCTGGTCGTGGAATCTCTCGATCGATTTAAGAATCCCCACATCGACGCAAATAGTTGTTGCAACTCTAAGTCCTTCGAATAATTGTTTGTGTTGACGACCACTCCATGCGCAAGGAATCACTGAAGGCTTTGAAACGTTCCGCTCTTGCCTCAAACGTGTTGCTTGTGGTTCATAAATAAGATACATCAGCAAATCTAATCGATCGTGGCATACATCTTGAAACGTCTTCCAGGTTGCAAGAGTGTTGTAACCGTGGGAGAGCAGCTTTTTATTAAACAAAGTAAAATTGAAGTAAGACGCCAGTGTCGGTAACTTAAGTTGTGGATGTTTTGCCCGAAAATTTGAGTCCCTTACAAAAGGCTCAACAGCTTGACCCCCACTAACAGTGGCTAAGGCTGCAAGAGCAATGAGATTATTTGTCGCCATCGTAAGTTGCTCCCAATAGCTAAACGCCACATAAAACTTACGAGGTTTTCTCAAAGCAGGTGTGCTCTTCAATAAGCCATCTTGCATGTCACTGTGCGTGTCGAGGGTGTTTAGTTTCAAGTGATTCGTGCGACTTACTACGTTCTCCATGTCCTTTCGAGGACCCTGTATTTTCCATATTTGCACAGTTATTAACACTGCGGCGGCAACAACAACGAAAACAAAAAACTTCAAACGTATCCGTAATGAAGACATTTGTAACACATTTCACTCCAGAACGAAGGGTTCTTATTCCACGTGCATAATTATCCCTGTGTGAGCTAATTCCACATGCCCAATGGAACGGTAAGATACACATCAGCCAACCATCCGTGAGATTGAATCGTTCTAGCGTGATTCAGCGAGAATCACGAGTTTGTTGTCAGCACAATAGATAATGGCATTTTGGTCAAGCAAGAGTAACATGGTTTGATGATACCCTCGCCTTAAATAATTAAAAATATCTAGTTCTAAATCATATCAACAATGGGCCATTTCCGAGTTGCTGTTTGTCTCGATTTCGAAGTGAATCTTGGTGCTCAACTATTGTAAGGGAAATGAGCTTGATTTGCATACGAATACGCAACTCATTTCCATTTGAATGGTTGCGCACCAGAACTCGCTTTGAAACTGAGGCATGCGGCAACTCGGAAATGGGCTATAAATAAGCGGTTAATGGGTCTAGCTCACTTAAACGGACAGTTCGAAAGATTTATACATGTCATTTTATCCTTGTGGGAAACATTGGTGGATGAAGTCAGCAATTTAGTTTCCTACACTTCGTAAACTTCTTTCTCCCCCAAAAAAGTGCCATCGATACAAACTGTTTTCCTTGACACCGAGATCTTTAGGACCTCGCTTCTCAATTCTCAACATTCTAGACATAAGGACTCATTTTAAGCTGACCGAAACTTTCCAATGTACACAAACTCACGGTGCAATTGATTGGGAAGTTCGGATTTAGATATTAAAATGTGGATCACGGTGTCACGGTGTTAGGAACCTCTGTTGAAAAACTCGTACTCGTTTTGGAAAATCCAACGGTGTCTTCATCAGGGGCAATCTAAAGTCCTTTTATAGTGACTGATTATGATCCCTTCCTTCAAGGA
>NC_090893.1:31937572-31940072 GCF_036669925.1 Montipora capricornis
AACTCGATGCCTGTAAGGTGCCTTAAGATGCACCCTAAGGGGGTAGGCTGGATCTCCATAAATACACATAGCCTGTCCAGTGGTTGAAAAAGCATGTGTCTGGAGGCTGTCATACAGTTGTGATTCTGCCAGCATTGTTGCATCGTGCATTTTTCCTTCTGTTGAATGAAGGCAGTAAAACATCAAAAAGAGAGCTCAACCATCATTAGTTTGCTTTCAAGTCAAAAAAGATTTGAATGAAAAATGCCGAAAGGACTTATTTAATAGCGCATTGTGTATCTTAAATTGTCCGGCCACCAGGAACTAATCGGAAAGTGCCATACCTGGTGGCCCATAGAGGTGTGCAATTAAGCCATTTGGAACCACGACCGACTGATACTTCAACCCATGCACACGCTCGTGCCCATTGTATACCAAGCGCTGGTTTTCTCCTGGTCTAGATATTGGACGAACAGTTCCGTCAACAAAACCAAAGCAATTTGTAAGTGGTGCTCCTTTGTTAGAGATTACATCAGCGTAGCTTTCGAGCTGGATGGCACTCAAAACGGTTGGATTCCAATCCATGATACGATGCCTGTGGTTGTCATATACCCAATCCATCACAGTATTATTTATCATACAGATTTCTGGGACTGGCCTTCCAAATATCGGGATCATGTCGGAGTAGCGACAAGGGTAGGCAAATCGCTTGAGAAGGATACAAAGGCCCTCTGTTCCATCACATACTGTTCCTTGATCTCATTTAAATACAGCAGGAATTCGCAGTGCATCTTCAAGGCGAGTTATGTGATGCTTCTCAACCCTTAAATTGGCTGTACACTCGGCTCTATTTTTGTCCGGCAATATTCTTGGTAAGGAAGATCCAAATTATCTGACTTGCTTTCCTCATAGGGCAGCAAGAATTCTACGTCGGTAATAAAGCCCATTGCATGACTTAAAAACATTTCTCGAGTTTCCCTGAAAGACGCCATATCAGTGAACTCGAAAAACTCGTCGCGTCGCTAGCAACGAACCTTAACTTAATTTTCCCGCCACGAACGCTGTGTTCTCGGCCCAGGCTCTCTTCGACGGTCGCGCACTTCAAGGCGTCGGCGTCCCCGTATCTTAAAGTCCCTACTATCATGTGTTAAAAGAGTGTAGCTATCAATTTGTATATTGTATAAATAAATGTTTTGGTATTGTTGCAATGAGCAACCAGACTCACCGGAAGTCAGTTCGCGAGAGACTTAGTACATATGCAGTAAAGTCTAGTTGAGGACGGGGTGGAATGTTTCGTGTTGTTGACTTTCGCCTCATGTCTTAAGAACGACTAATGTTACATGTGTAGCGCGCTTGTATCGCCTGTTACTTATTTTCATAAATAAATAACATATCAGTTATTGCGAATTAATCACAATTTCAATTAAAAAAACAAATGAAAGTTTTCATCCAGGAAAAGGCTCTCGTTCGCGCAGATTATCTTTGTCTTCTTCACTGAAATCAGTGGATTTGACTGAAAAGCTAACAATTTTTTGTTGTCGACAAGGATTTCTGTCGCAATTGGAAATTCAATGACCTGGATTTGTGAAAATCTTGTTCAGCTTCATGCTTTAAAGAACGAGGTATAGTGTCGAGTGCAATGTTTCATTATGTTGACTTTCGCCTCATGTCTTAAGAACGACTAATGTTACATGTGTAGCGCGATTTTTTCTGTCACGCGCGAACTGACTTCCAAGAGTCCGACTGACTCTTTCCAGGAAGAGCTGTCTCCATCGGATCCGATCGAGTCTGTTTGCCAACTTTTTCAACCCCCATCGCTCCTGTTAACCCTTACTTCCGGTACCACTGATCAAGCACCATGCACCCATTTCCGGTTCCGGTCGCAATCGGACTCAATCCGCCTGCGAGTGAAGACAACCCGACTCAGGTCGAGTGTATTGGACATGTATGGAGGACTAGTGAACGCTGAAGAACAAGCGGTTTTTCGTCGCTCTCCGCACATTCACTTTTCGGGAAAATGCGAGTAAACTCGCTGAAAACTCCACTGAACACGTAGTTTTGTAACTGAAAAAGAACAGTAAACAATGGAAAACATCCTGTTTAGCGTGCGTTAACCACGCGGTGAACACCAGGACAATGAAAGAAAACTCCAGTTAACGCGCTGTTTTGTGACTGGAAAACGAAAGTAAAACAACGAAAAACAATCTGTTTTCACAGTGTTAACCAGGCAGTGAACATCTGGAAAACGGCTTGTTTTCCTGTTGTTCACCGTGATGGAAAACTGTCGGATAATGGAACGAAAACTCGAATTCATCGGCTGGAAAACAAACAGAAACACTTGGATTTTACGATCGGAAAACGCAAGCAAACGTTTGAAAATGCCGCATTTTGCAATGTTAACCGATCGTTTTCCAAGCGGGTGAACGCTACTTTTTTTGCCGTGCTCTCTGGAGATTGGATGAAGAGAGAAAAAGCAAAAGAAGAGAGCAAAGAGATCGATACATGTGCTTGGTAAGTTAGA
>NC_090893.1:31947572-31955072 GCF_036669925.1 Montipora capricornis
AATATTTAATATATTGTAATTTGTTAAAATTTGTAGATGCCTTTGTCCTCTATTAGTTAACTTTCTCCTACAATGACAATGACTGAACGTTTTGAATGACGTTTGCGAATGATTGTCTGCCAATACTTGTGTTTGTAGTGAGTGCTCTTTGTTTTTTGGTAAAGTTCGTGCAATAACGTCCTGTCTGTCTATCAACTTTATTAGTCTCATAAACAATACGTACTAACCACTGTACGTACAAATTAAAAAAAAAAAAGGATTCCAACCCAAAGTTACTAGTAATCCGTCGCACAAATTATAGCCCCAATCAATTTAGCCCTCCTGACTTGCTCAGACGAACTTGACTGAACAAACTCTCGAGACTTTAAGACTTAAAACTTCATTTACCTTCATGCGTGGCAGCTATTCTAATATTATAATGGATATCAACAAAATCATAACTGATACAAGAATACAAAAGGTTGGAATGTGGTCCCGCAGTCGGGGCGCTTTACCTTCATGCTTGGCAGCTATTCTAATATTATAACGGATATCAACAAAATCGTAAAGGATAGAATAATACAAAAGGTTGCGGGTGGTCCACTGGTTAGGGCGCTATACTTCGTGCCTGCACTTATAATTGTAATAATCGCCAACTGATTTGCCTCGGGCCACCGCTTTTTCATTGTCCCTGAAAAGCCTTTACGTATGGGGAGTGGTCAATTAAATATGAATGTATGTATATACGTATAGCTGACACAGAACATGACAAGGAAAGGGAAGAGGGTGAAATGATGAGAAATGGATTTTAAAGAAGCGCCATTGTCGCCAAATACAGGCCCAAACGTTTTGGTGAGGTGGAGAAAGCAAATGTTTGCTAAAAAATCGCTGTAACGTTAAAACAACTTTTGGCAAAAAGTAATCTCAAGCGGCCGCATGTCTACGGCATTTCAAGACACGCGTGCGTTCAACGGTTGCCTCAAACTCATCACACATAACCATTTACTCGAAAAGCAATTCCTGAGTAATATAACAGCCAAATGCATTCCACAATTTGCGAATTCAGTCAAACAAAACTCAAAAGATATTTCTAAACACTGCATTTGCTAGGAAATTAAAGGGAAACAATACGAAATTGACTGAATCAATGGATTTGTCAGCTGCTGAATAGTTAAAGATCCGGCATATGACTAACATTAAAGCATAAAGCAAGTTTTGCTGTCGTTTCTGCAAATGATCGTTACAGTTCTTCTATCGTTTTAATTTATTATTATTTTAATTTCTATTATCCGGGTTGACGTAGTCAGTCCGCGCAGTCCTTTCGGTCGATGGTATGTTTTCATCGAAGTCACAAATTGTTGTGTTATTTTTTTTTTAACTTTCCCGTATCCCGTACCTTTGGGCACAGCGATTTTATTGGCTGCAAGTATGAATCACGTGTAAGGTAGGTTGCGTCGCAGAAGGCAAAGTGCAACTCAAATCTTCAGAATGGGGAGAGGGAGAAGGCATTTCACCTAGATCATTCTCGAAAGCTGCGCCAACCATTGCTTTCCTTCATAGCCGGCTGAGCAGGGATTTAAGCTCGGAATCTTACAGCTGTGTTTTAGTAAAGCGTCCATTACTGAGTGGGGTTAATGTACGTCGTATCTCACAGATATTTTTCATCGCGACCCATAGGAGGAAAACAGCCATAAATTTTTAAGTTATCAAACGAAGATTTCAACCGGTGAGCAAACATTTTGTCTAAACACCAAATTTGAAACAACTTTAACATGTACGATACTCGTTAAATTCAGAAATCTAGCCAAAGTTCTCACTCAGATAAATTAAAGTGTTGCACTCTTTCGAAGATGTTACGATTCATTACCTAGAGTACTTTTTTATCGATCATCGCTATGTAAGGGGCTGTTTACATGGAGGTAGGAAGATCCTAGCACTAGGAAGATCCTAAAAGGCGGATCATCCTAGCGCCATTTGTTTTCTGTATTCAGTTTACATGCAAGAGGTCGTACTTGGCCCTAGTGCTAGGAAGACCCTAGCACCATGTAAACTGCCTTCGCTCGGAAGTTCCTGGTACTAGGGACAAAAAAACAAGCATGGCGGCGAAGGACCCAAATTACATGTTTGTTGTTCTGGCTTGCCATCTAGCTTTTCATTCTCCACTTCCACCTAGACAGAAATTTCTGAATGTAAACCAAACGAAAAGTTGTTTCGCCTTCTAGGATCTTCCTAGTGCTAGGATCTTCCTACCTCCATGTAAACAGCCCCTTAGTGTTATGTTTATCGTCTACTCTCTTGTTAAAAAATAATGACTAAAGCCACAAGAATAAAAAATGTATTACCTGATATTATACATTGTGATAAAACGGGATATGTTAAGAATCGCTTTATAGGAGAAACCATTAGATCATTTACTGCAAAGGAAAATATCCCAGGCCTACTTGTATTTATTGATTTCAAAAAAGCCTTTGATAGCGTTGAATGGAACTTTCTATACCGGTGCCTAGAGATATTTAACTTTGGGCCAGACTTTATTCACTGGGTGAAAACGTTTTACAAGAATATACAAAGCTGCAATATAAATAATGGTATGGCGTAAAATTTCGTTTCGCTTGAACGCGGTGTTTGCCAAGGAGACCCTCTTTCTCCCTATCTTTTTGTCGTAGCAGGGGAAACGCTAGAAATTGTCATTCGACAGAACCCAGGTAAAAAAGGAATTAGTATTGGGAAAGAAGAAACAAAAATCTTACAATACGTTGATGACACCACGGCCATTCTTTCTGACACTAACTCTGCAAAAATATTGTTTGACCTACCAAACAGATTTGAAAGCATCTCTGGTCTTAAAATTAATTATACAAAAACTGAAGGCATGTGGATTGCATCATCCAAAAACAACAATGAAAAGCCATTTGGCATCAAATGGTCTGATGAACCTGTTAAAGCATTGGGAGTTCACTTTACTTATGATCAACACCTGCTTAAGGAAAAAGACTTTATTGAAAGACTGGATAGCATTAAAAAACTTATAAACATTTGGTCGTCGAGGAATTTATCTATACATGGTAAAATTACAATAATCAAATCATTTCTTATTCCAAAGTTTGTTTTCATATGCTCTATGTTACCCACACCTAAGGAAGTGGTTAAACAATTGAATCAAATGATATTCAAATTCCTATGGAACGGCACAGATAAGGTAACTCGAGTGTCAACAATAAATGAATATTCGGAGGGTGGTCTAAAAATGATTGATCTAGAGTGCATGGTGAAGTCTTAGCATGGCTAGAAAGGTTTTTTAACAATAATGATGGAATATGGAATAGATATCTGGGACACAAATTACAACCCTTTGGTGGTTTGTTCTTCATGAATTGTAATTATGATATCAAAGATTATAATTTCTTGCCAATTTTACCATAAACTTTTGTCATGGTGGTCAGAATTCCGCGAAACATTCCCTTCATCAGAAAAAGATTGGGAAAATATTATTTGGAATAACAGAGAAATACGTATAGATAAAAAAACCAGTTTTTTACAAAAATTACTTTGATTGTAGAATTGTTTACACGCATAACCTTCTACTGGACCTTGACAACAGACAATCTTACAGCATATTCTCAAAAACTATAAGGAAAACTGACTTTCTGCAGTGGGCCGGCCTTCGTCATTCTATACCACCCCATTTAAAAGGCACCAATAAGTCTCCGTCTATAACAGCCCTCACATTTGTGACGGAATACACCGTCTTTGACGTAATGGAAAAGAAATCAAAAGATTATTAGTCACTTCTTGTCGGAAAGAAAGCGCAGCAACCCTATATAGTCCATACACTGCAAAGAAATTTTAATTTTTCTTCGGATCAAATAAAACACTTTTTTATTTTACCTCACCGTGTTGCCCTCGAATCATACGTCAAGGCCTTTCAATACAAAGTTCTTACCTCTATACTCTACACTAACACAAAATTGCATAAAATCGGTTTTAGACCGAATGATCTGTGCAGTTTTTGTAAGGCTCAGTCAGAAACCTTAAGCCACTTTTTTTATCACTGTTCACATTCCAGATATTTCTGGACTGATTTTTGAGTCTTACTGGCATTTTTTATCCAATCAACGGGTACACCTCTCTTTGGAAAATGTTTTCTATGGAATAATATCGCAACAATGCCCTTTACTTAATTTATTCAATTATTTTGTTATCATTGGGAAATTGTTCTTGTGGGACTGCAGAAGAAGCCAAATTAATCCAGAAATTACTGGGTTTAAGAACAATATTGTTCTCAAGTGCGAAACAGAAAGGAAAATTAAAAACGCGAAAGACTAGTTGATGTAGTATGGCCGAGTAGCCGCGTCGAGTCTCAGAAAGCGCGCGAAAATGAAGCAGCGCTTATGTTTAGGTTGAGCCTGCAATCCAACCGAAAACAGGTACCTGGTCAGCGGTCAACTTTAAAAAAACAGCTTACCTCGGTGAGCTCTAAGCTTGAGCCTGCGATATGGTCACTTGATACGTGATACGTGAAACTCTGACAGTTTGTGTTAAGTGTTTGCGTATTCCACGGATACGCCCTTGTAGGCGTCTTGTTAACAATTAATTCCATGAGCGCGCGTTCCATGAGCTATCAGCTGATGTGGACCTGCTATGTAAAACTATTTAGAATGTATGAAATAAAATATAGACTAAAACAATTACAATTACAAGTACATATGCCCAATTACAAAAAATCTGACACAAGGATAGGATAAGACATCTAAGGGAGACACGAAAGAGTGTATCCCATCTCTCTACATACCCCATAACAGTACTTCTGTAAGCAGGTATAGATTAAAATAGATAATAAATAATAATAAATAAACTTCATGGTGGACTTGATGACTACGTAAAATTAATAATAAATAAAGTCATCATTCTTGTTTGAAATTACAATAGCTTCCTTATTGAATGAAAAATTAAGAATTTCTTTTGAGTGCTTTCTAAGTATTGCTTTAAACCCTTCTTTGCTAACATCACATAGTTTAACTTTTTTATTTATAAAGTTCCAGATATTTGGTCCTCTATATTGGAGAGAACTTCTCCCAAGTTCAAACTTTACCCTAATAATATTAAATTGATTACAAAATCTTGTTGATCTGGATGATATTGAAAACATATCCAAAATTTGGCTGGGGGCAGCTCCTACAAAAATTTGATGCATCTTAAGTAATATACGTCTTTTATATAAATAATTGATAGAAAGCCAATTACACTGAAGCAAACATGAGCTACTTTCTTGTGAGAGACTTTTAATTATACGACATGCACGAGCATGAATATGATCTAAACTATAAAGTAATGATTGGGAACAGTTTCCCCACACTGATATTCCATAAGTAATGCTAGGTATAATTGTTTTAAAATATATTTCTTCTTTAGTCAACTTAGGTAAATATAACATTCTCTTCAGAGCACCAATTTTTTTGGAAAAAGAAGCTTTAACAACGTCTACTTGGGAATGCCAGGAGAGTTTATTATCCATCTATACCAATGACCTTCCTTACCAAGTAAAAGATGGCTTGGCCATGATGTATGCTGACGATACTACCCTTTATACAATTGGTTCAAGTACTGACCAAGTTATCTCATCTTTGAATGTTATGATGTCACAGATATCTAAGTGGAGCTCTCTAAACAAATTGACTATTCACCCTTCAAAAACTGAAGCTATGATACTGGCAAAGCAGCAGTTTATTGGTCCTTTGCAGCCTTTGCACTTTGGCCCTGGCTTTGTGAAGCTTGTCAACTCTACAATCTGTCTGGGAGTTACAATTGTGTATAATCTTGGGCCGAGCAGGGATCCTTAAGGGACACCGAATCTAATAGGAAGAAGAGCCGACCTTTTGTTGTTTATTTCTGTGTATTGATATCTATCAAATAAATAATTCATTAGCCACTGATGTAATGGGCCAGAGATACCAACTGCATTGAGCTTTAAAGATAGGATCTCATGTGAGACAGTGTCAAAAGCTTTTTGGAAGTCTATAAAAATTGCTCCAACAATTTGACCCTTGTCCATAGCTAGCTTCCATTTTTCTGTCATAGTAAGAAGTAAGTCTTCTGCAGAGAGTCCTTTTCTAAAGCCCCATTGGTGTTCACTTATGAGATTGCAAGCTTGCAAGTGACTATCAATAGTATAACAGATTTGATTCTCAAGGAGCTTACCAGGAATGCTGAGTAAAGAAATTGGTCTGTAATTCGAAACATCAGAAAAGGAGCCTACAAAAAAAGTACAAAATCTGAAAGCCTAGACTTATAAGTGGATGAGTTGAGATATTTAAATTACACATTTAAAGAGCTCCGCAAGTTGTTCAAAATGATTGCGAACGGAAAATCGAGAGGGCTTCGCTTACGAGTTGGCTTCGTTGTTTTATATTAAAATTATTAGTTCAGAACATGCAGTAAGACGACAGCTTACCCCCAAAATGCGTCCAAGAAATCCATTTATGAAATTATCTGATGTTTTGACAACTCAAGATGGTATAAAAGCTTTCTTGGTCACACAAGATAGTCTGATGTTATGTTTCGCTTTTTTAGGTCCCACATATCAAGCAGCCCGTGAGAACACAGGCGGCCCAGACTCGGCGGATAAAAAATTGTAAGGATTTGTATGGGAATCTCGATAATAAACTAAAAAAGATATTTACACTCAAAAGTTCTCAATAAAAAAACCGTACTTTATTGTCATGGTGACTTTCTTGCTTTTTGCGCGGTGTCTGACATTTGCAGACTGCAGACTGCAGAGTGCAGACAAATTTACTGAAAGATAACCGTTTTAAAATGGGTTCTTAGACTTAAATACTGTTTATCAGCGCTATTTGTCTGCAGTCTGCAGTCTGCAAATGTCAGACACCGCTTTTTGCGTGGTTATTTGCCTGATTGAATGCTGTTTAATAAACCGACTTCTCAAATTCCCGGGTTGTCATCTGTACGTAAATAAAGGAAAGGCTGGAAAGTAATTCCTAGCTTAGGCCCGGTTCAAATGTCGAACTTTACATGTGCCGAATCTAATACCAATGTGGGTCGACCCAAATAATTAAGTTCGACAGTTGATTCAAACGTCGAAACTTAATTGCAAAAGTGAACACGACACATTTGTAGTCAGCGGTTATTGCCTTCCAAAATGGCGGGAAAAAATGCGGGAAAGACAAATTCTGGAAACGAAGAGCTTGTTTTTCTTGCATGTGCGATCAAGGAGGAAAGAAGAAGGCGACTCCAGATGCAGTTAGCGTTAAACAACCTCGCTGCCAGGAGAAAGCGATTTTTGAATTTGGCTTTCCTTCTAGTATTGCTGATTTCCCAAAGGAACATGACAGTCCCTCGTCCAGTTCGTTCTTGTCGTCGGCTGAAAAGAAATACTGGCTGGTGGGAAAACGTATGCAATCGCCTATTCAGATGCAAGGTTCAAGGAAACCTTCAGAGTTTCCTGGGATACCTTTAATTTCATCCTAAACCGTATTGCACCTTTCCTTATTCGGCAAATTGTAA
>NC_090893.1:31957572-31965072 GCF_036669925.1 Montipora capricornis
ACAATCGCCCAACTCTTGTTTATGCAAAGTAAAAATTTACTCTCCAAGACGCGTACGACGTTATTTATCACCAGGTAATTCCATCATTTTGGAAATAGCAGCTACTTTATTATTCATCTGCGTCACAAGTTTTCACTGATTTTGGGGCTCATTTTGTTGAAACTCAAGCACGCTTCCAACAGGCCTGTGAACCCTTCCTGCTGATTTTCCATTATTGAGCTCCATAAGGGTATATTTAGTTTAAGGATCCACTCAAACGCCATTCGCGTTACATGACTTTCGACGCCATTGCAGGCTAAGTTAATGATTCTACTGTGTCCACCAGAGAAATCTACGCAGTTCCACTACCCTCTCGATCCTAAGAAAATACGCGCAGAAGGCTCTATGCACAAAGACACCACTTACCCGGGGAGTGACAGGCAAGACTTTTACCGACAGGGAAAAAAAGAAACAAACTAGACCCTCCGTGAGGGTACACTGGGTTGCCTGTGGTACGTGCACCGTTCCAAACAATTTTTTTCAAGGTCATTAAGAAGTCATACCAGAAGAGGCCCTTTGGCTCACAGGTCCTCTCACGTTCGTACGACGAAACAGATCTGTCCTTGCGTAATATGTAGCTCTAACAGTGCACGATATTGTTTTGGTATTTTCCATCATTGTAGTGCCATGGTAGAAGTCTTGGGTAAATAGTCTGAGAAGACACGTGGTTACTAGCAAAGTACTGAACCCAGAAAGATTGAAGAAAATAAATGGGAAGTGAGAAACATTGGCTTCTGGGCTGACATGTTGATTAACTTCTTTTCACCACAAGTTTAAGCGTGCCCGCTGAGCATCTGACAGCTTTGTAATACTAAATTTCACTGAAGCCAAGCCCTGTTCGGCGGGGTTAGTGTTTGGAAGGGAGACCAAAACAATATACCCCTCATAAAACAGAAGCATCGGACCGAAAATACTATTAACGCTAACAAATGCGAACTCAGCAAGGTACAGATTTTGTTAGCTTGCTTTATGCAAAACAAATATTGATGCAAACGTAAATAACTATTGATACACAGTTTTTAGAAAGAGCAGAAGGAAGTTTCCAGGACGGTCGATCGAGAATAACATATTTACGACATGAAAACAACATTAATTTTGAACCGTGAATATAGAATATAAA
Source organism: Montipora capricornis (assembly GCF_036669925.1). Classification (NCBI taxonomy): domain Eukaryota; kingdom Metazoa; phylum Cnidaria; class Anthozoa; order Scleractinia; family Acroporidae; genus Montipora; species Montipora capricornis. The sequence goes on from NC_090893.1 coordinate 31,958,732, forward strand.
AAGTTACGATCAGCGACAAACATTTTGGGAGATTTTTGCACTAGTCATTTGTTTCCCCCACCCCCGACCCCCGGGGATAGTGGGGACATATGGGGAAATTACTAGGGCAATTACGCGAGATTACGCCATAATTACGCCTCTAGGGGGTAGGGAAATTACAAGATTTTCGTTCCTCTGCCCTACCCCTCTGGGAACATACAGGGGGAAATATCGGGGAATTCTTACCTAGGAGGTCTGGGACTGAAAACAAACGAAGAGGAATGGTAATGAGTATTTTCACACGTGCAAAAATTTTTTTTTGGTCGCTTATTCCTGTCTTGTTTGTTTCGTTCCTTATATAGTTCATGTGGCACACACAAATGGCAAGAACTGTATATTGTGGTAATCTCCCTAACAGTTCCTTGATGACTCAGAATCTTTTAGGAACAGAGGGGTGGGGGAATTACGTGTGTTTGTCTGCTCTAGTCCCCAGTGGAAATACACCTACTTTACAACCATTCAAATGTAATTTCCCTACCCATCCCCAGTTTCCGGCCACTTTAGTTTGTAATCGCCCTAACTTCTTGTTTATGCACGGAAACTTTCTCATTTTTCTACAAGAGACAGTTCATTTACTTACCTTTAAAATATACGGAGATCGGCTGCCCACCTCAAGTACTAAAGAAATTATGCCATTTTTGCAAAACTAGTAAGTTGCCCAGTTTCCGGCCAGCGAGTCCAGTTTCCGGCCATCAATAGAAAGCAGAAATTTCATTCAATCCGCTCGACTAAACGGACTTCCAAGGCTATCTCGATGTGGCTTAGCGACTGTACTTTATGGGATTAGAGCAAAATGGTTACTTAGGCGTGTATGGTAGGGCATAGATAGCTGCTAACTATGGGTAGGGTATAACCTTGACAAAGCCCGCGCGATATTCTCTGGGAAGAGGCACGGGCAATTAACACAGCACATCTGAGTTAATATGTACCTCATTACGCCATGCTTGCTTAAGCTATGTACATTTCATTAATTTCTCGAGTAGTAAGTTATAAAATTTCATTAATTCAAATAAGTTTTAAACAATCTATCTGTGAGTGCAGATCAGTGGTCGGAAACTGGCGTAGTATGCGAAAATCTTAGCTAGGATTTAGACTTCTGACGTTCGCAAACAGCTAAGTTCTAGCTTATGATGACAGGTCCCTTAATTACTTCCATCTTCAACGTAAATTCTGTCAAAAAATTATCAAGCTCCGTGAACTATTTCCTATTAAACGAGTTATTTATTTACGTACGGTAGCTGCGCTGTGCAGTGAAAAGGCCAAAAATTAGCCGGTAAGATTTTACTCACCTGAACAAAATCCCTTCTTGTTCGCTCGTTTTTTAACCAAAAAGCCCGCCTAAACCATCAGTTGATAGCGGAGATGTTTGTTTTTTTCGACGGATCGCTTCGGTGGACGAAGAGTTAAAATCCCATCGAAAATAACCGAGTTTACCTTTTTTTGGCCGGAAACTGGGTAGCCTGTTCCAGGCTCTCAGATAGTCGAGAAAACGAAAAGAACTGCGTGTGAAAAGCGAGTGGGGGCTTGGGTCGAGGCGAGGCGGGAAGCCTGTAAGCATCTCTTTAAATTCTTCATTCCGCCCACTTTACAAATAACCTTTCGCATGTCAAACTGTCAATGTCAAAGTGTTGAAAAAGGGGCATTGTGTGGTCCCACGCGAGTTCAAGAGCGATTCTTTTATTGTTGTTCAAAGGTGATGCGTTAATTCTCGCTTGTGCGAGTACGTTAGCCAGAATTTAAGGCACTTTTAGGAAAATAACTTTACAAGCGAACGAAGGCATTGTCAAAGCAACCGGGAAACGAGTGTCAAGGAAATCACCGACGGGAGATTTAGCAAATTCGACCAAAGGACACGACCAGTTCGAAAGCTGCGAGTTCCCGACGCTCTGTTGACTTTTCCAAGGAAAACAGAAACCCGACCATTGAAGTTTCTGGCCTAGATGATAAGATGGTCTCATCAATAAACTTCAGCTCTGATGGATCAGGACAACCGATAATGAATGTGAAAGATTGATATTTCATGTGGATGGCTTCAATTGCATTTGCAGTATACAGACACGTAGCCATCACCTTCGCTTCCTGAAAATCGCTTGATCTTTTAAAGCTTTAAGACATACAACAGAAATACAAGCCTGTTTTCTGCAAATTTTTTTTGTTTTTTTTTTTGCTCTCATTTTTTCGAAGGCGATGAAGGCAGAAATTTAATTGACCCTAGCTGGTGAATTCGAATACGCAGCCAAGTATTTGCATAAGAAAGAATAACAAAAAATATCGTTCGTCAGAGTTTCAGAGAGCGCCGTTGAATGCTAACAATTGTGGCGTGCAGGGGACATAATAGTTGTGTCAAATGCGAACTATATATCGTACCCGGTGATGCTATATTGTAAGCGGTGTGGAGAGATGTCGTATCACAACATTGAAGCGCTTTCGCAACGCGCGGCAGTAACTGTAAATTTATTCTTTTACCAAAACCAGTTGGAAGCATTGCAAACGGATCGTTTTTTCGACTTATTAAAGTTGAGCAGACACAACTTTTGCTCGAATCTGAGGGCTTATACGTTTGGGAATACTTTAAGACACTCGGCGACAGAGTTGACCTCTTTCTTTCGTGCTCTGCGCGTGAATCAAAATGATGACGAAAGTGTTGATGTAAACTGTCAAAATTGACCAATCAGAGGGTATACCAGGAGCTGGTATACCAGAATGAAGAATTTAAAGAGATGCTTACAGGCTCTCCCGCCTCGCCTCGACCCAAGCCCCCACTCGCTTTTCACACGCAGTTCTTTTCGTTTTCTCGACTATCTGAGAGCCTGGAACAGGCTAGAAACTGGGGAACACACTGTACCATGTACCATTTACTTCAGGTAAATACAGCTCACTTTGATTTCGGCTCGACGGGCGATAGATTGTTGTCGAAGTCCATTACTCGTCGCTTTTAAGATTCCACCGCCTGTATATCCAAATGACCTGCCATTCATGAGCTTCACAAGGGTATATTTTGTTCAAAGATCCACTAAAACGCCATTCGCGTTACATGACTTTCGACGCCATTGCCGGCTGAGTTAATCGTTCTACTGTGTCCACCAGAGAAATCTACGCATTTCCCACTACCCTCTCGATCCTAAGAAAATACGCGCAGAAGGCTCTATGCACAAAGCCACCACTTAGCAGGGGAGTGACAGGCAAGACTTTTACCGACACGGAAAAAAATAAAAAAACGACGAAATCAACGCAGACCTCGACTGGTTTGCCATAGGCAACCCAGTAAAAAGAAAACAAACAAACTAAACGCAGACCTCGACTGGCTTTGCCATAAGCAACCCAGTAACAAGGAAAAGATGTCACAAATTTGTTCGACATATTTTTTTTACAAACGGCGCCCCATAGTTGCGAAGGTCTCGATTGAGGAATAACCTCTCTTTCCTTGACGTTTTCAGGTATGTAACATTTTTTGGATTCCTAAAAAAAATCTTTTCAAACACTAGAATAAATTTGCTTCCAATTGTCAAAATTCCAGTCGAGTGCACGAGGTTTTTGCTCGAATGCACGGAACTTTGAAAGTCTGTTAGTGTGCAAACTACTAGGCCACGATTCCCTTTGTTCAGATCTATCGAAGTGTCGTGTAAACCGCATATTTTAACCATACGTTGTGGCCGGGCATTTTAAAGTTAAAGTCCAGTTATTTATCGCACCTTTAAGCTTGCATTATGTTGCTGTGAATTTCAGATCTACATGCAGGCCAACAGAATTGTTTACTGCCGCATAAAAGCTCCTTCTTGTTTCCAGTACCTCTCGGCCAAATTTACTTTGTTTTGGTTTTGATCTCAGCCAATCACAAAGCTCGAAACCGATATCCAGAAATGGTTATGGCCCGGACTGTAATGAATATCAGTGTTGAACAACATTAAGGAGTAGGGAAATAAACTCCTTGGGTAATTTTTAATCTGGGGTTAGCGTTAATCGGCTCTTGAACAACAGGGCCCTGTATTACTATTTATGCTAAAATTGCAACATTCACACCCTTATAAAGCTTCTCTGAGAAAAATGGTATCATATATTTTTGAAATCTGCACACGATAAGTTTTTAATTAGCCACTGGCCTAAGTAAAACCTAAATTTGGTTTTATCAACGGAGTTGATAATGTAAATTGGCCACCGTACAGAGATTCTAAAAGCTGACGTTTCGAGCGTTAGCCCTTCGTCAGAGCGATTCGCTAACGCTCGAAACGTCAGCTTTTAGAATCTCTGTACGGTGGCCAATTTACATTATCAACTCCGTTGATAAAACCAAATTTTTGTATACTACTTCCCCACCGACGCAGCACCACAGTTTCTTTAGAAACTACCCCTTCATTCATAAGTAAAACCTAGCCTGCGAGCAAGTTTTCTGAGCCCGCGAGACTGAGCACCCCCAGCATTTTACGCAGCCCTCCCCAGCCTTAGCCTTATGCGAAGCATGGCGGGAAATGTAAACGTTCATTTTTTCACATCTTCTGTCCACTGTGAAGAACGTCTTCCAAAGCTTTTCTACTCAATTTTAAATCCATGCCGTTCGATAGCTTTGCGAGGGACTCCTTTGACAACTGGAATGACGTCGGCGTAGTGTATACACGAAACAAGTATGGCCGGGTGTCTTCGCCTCCAGGTTACGGGTTAAAAGAGAAAAATGATCTCTCTGGTTTCAAGAAAAGTTTATTCAAAGGTAAAGCTAAGCCACTAGGGCTTGCTGTCACTTGTTGTCAAGCGCTCCAGCCTTTTGTACGGTGAACACAATTAAATATAAATGTTGAAGTCAAACATTACGTTAAACTACCACAGAACCGACAAAAGTCAGACCAGACAAAAGATTTCTGTGTACTTTTTTTTAAATTACTGATATGTACCAACGTCTGAAACAAAAGTCTTTGTTTCCTTTTAAGTTTCAGTGTCTGGTTGGCACATTTATGAGAATAAGTTGGGTTACTTGTGTCTTTGGGCATTTACAACTAGTGCTTCCAGGTAAAAAGGGATTCCTCCAAAGACACAATTTCAGTTGGGGAACAGAGGGAGAAACTCAAAATATAATAATAATAATGATAATGATAGTAAATGAATTTCATATATTATGTGAGTGTCAACTGTATTTAGCACAGGAGTAATAATAATAATAATAATAATAATAATAATAATAATAATAATAATAATAATAATAACTGTCTCTGTAATCGCCGTCACAAGTACAGCAGCGACGCAGGTCAACAAGAGTGAACCAAAAGCATACTATGGTGCCTCTGGCTGCCACTATACAGCCCATGTACATGTATGACCTTGGAGCACAGCTAACATCCAGCTTGAATCAGCTGTATGCTGGCTTTTGCTGAGGGAAGAAAACTGGAGAAGCCAGAAAAACACCCTAGATGTAGAGTAGAGAACCAACACAAACTGAACCCACTTATGGGGTCGGATCCAGGAATCAAACCTGGGCCACACTGGTGGAAGGTAGGTGCTCTCAGTGACACCAATGCAACAACCATGCTCCCCAAATAACTAAGATCAAATCGCAGGTTGGTCTTTGAGGAGAGGGGAAAACTGGAGTACCCAGAGAAAACCTCTTGAAGCAGAGTAGAGAATACATGTATGATTCACAACCACCTTTACAACAAGAAAATTTTAAGGTGGCTCTGAATCTGCTCTAGAGAATTTTTTAAACTTTGCAGAAAGTTTAATCTTAGCCTGCTAATCACTTTTCAGCAATAAAAAAATTAATGTTGGTCACCAAGTACGTTTTAGAGATGCCGGTGTAAGGTTTAACAAACCTGTTGTTTTTCTTCTACAGGAGCAAAATGCTCTATGAGCAATGATAGTAAGACTTTCAACCCAAACTCACTTTTCCTCATTTGCATGGATTATGTGGCTAAAAATGTGTCGATGGTCGAGTCTTTAGAGGGATTTCCTGGTATCATAGGAGAGCAGCTATTTCATAAAGTACACGAGAACAATGGCTTTTACTCCAATCCTAGGAATTTGAAGTTATTCTCTGAAGCTTATGGAGACTTGGTGTTGTCTCATCTTTCCCTAACTTCAAGACACATCCTAGCAAGCAATTACTTGGAGAGTTTGCAGCTGTTTGTGTTCGTCACAGAACTTGATGTTAGTCATTGTCGTCTTGGAGATTCACATGATATACTTTCTTACATGTCTCATTTGCAAGGGTGAGTGTATTGCACTGACGTTTCCAGCGTGCATTAAGTCTCCACGTGTTTCAATAAAAAGTGAAGTTGGCAGCTTGTTTGAGTGAAGAAACTGATTGTATTGAGGATAAT
>NC_090893.1:31970072-31992572 GCF_036669925.1 Montipora capricornis
TAGCATAACCTCAGCCCACTCCTACAGAAAATAGTCCCTTCTGGACTAGGCGTTAGCATAACTGTCAGGGTTATAGGGCTTCTGCTGGTAAAAGTGGCCAGCTCTTGGAAAGTCAAGAGCTGCTGAGGAGGTGGCATCAAGGCTGTTAGTAACCTCTGAAGTTCTCTTTAAATGATTAATTTTGCTTGTCAAAACAGTTTTTGCTTGGTACAAAAATTACGTGTTAATTTTGTTTATGAAGAGGCTCTAAAGGTTTTAGCCAATTTGCCTCCAAAGACTGCCACTTGTATGAGTTACTGGTGCTCTGTCTTAAATGCCAAATGACTTAACTATAGTAAAGGGGGAACCCTTTGGGGACAACAGGGCAAGGTTTCAATAAGAGTTGGTGGCTGGTAGTTTGTTCATGGAAAACAAAAGAGATGCCTGAATTCTGAGAAATTTTGGTGGTAATTTCTGCTTCCCTGTCCATGTCGTCCATGTCAAAGTCAAAAATCGAGCATGCATGTTTTTGACGCAGTGGTCCAGCAGTCCAGCACTTGGTGTAAGCTGCCTGATTTGCTATGTGTAACTACATTTGAAGTATTCATGAAAAGTCTTTTTGGTAATGACAGATGAAATACATTGCATGCAGCTGCATAGAATGGAAAGGAGCCTTAAAGGGGCTATGTCACACTCTTTTAGCACCTAATCAGAACTCAAAATGTGTTGTGCCTTCAAATGAATTTTCAAAAAAATTTACAGCATTCATGTACTTGCTCTGAATAAAAGAGCCAAAATTTATTGATATTATTGTTTTGTTCAAATACCCTAATCCGTGATCCAGAATGCAAAAAAATGCCCCCTGACCCTCCCTACAAGCTTGTTCCTTTGGCCCTCGGAAGGCGTGCATTGTCTCTTCTTTGCCAAAACTCCTCAGGTTACATGTATTTGTGCTGCCTGAAATTCCTATTGAAAACCCTGCTAAAGAGGTGAGAGAGTATACCATTACTTAAAGAAAAAAGTGATTTTGGTTCAAAACCCTTGCCCAACATGGATCTTTGCTGACTTCAGTGATATAAATTAGTAATAATTTTGCTATTCATGTGCAAAGTAGATGAAGGAGTGTCGCATTTTTCATTGGGATACTGTAGGTTGAAATCTTCAAAGCAGAAAATCCTTTTACTGTTACCAAAGGATGGGCTGTTAACTTGGTCAATGAATGGATAAAAGCATCCATAGTGAAACATCACAAAGAAATCACCAAGACGAACAGTGATTCAGCAGGAGGAAAGAGGCTAAACTTTTACAAGTCACTGACACAATCTGCAGTCATAAAGAAGCCAACAGAACAAAGGCAAAGCACCGTCCCAAGTGAACTTCCTGTGATTATTCTGAGTGCTTGTGGAAGCAAAAATAATTATAAACCACAATGTTCACAATCCAGTGCAAAACAGCATTTTGTGCAGGAAAAAACGTCTGTGAGACAAGTCCAACCCAGGAAGAAACTGAGACTGAGTGAGGACTGTATTTCTAGTCCTAACTCCTTTACTGTCAGTGCTGATGAAGCTCTAGAGGCTAATTTGGTCAGAGAATACTTGAATTGTGACACTAACTCCAAGCCTGTAAAGAAGCATATATCTTTGCTAGAATCACTGGATTGCATGAGTTAGGTGAGTCAAAGTGAAATGTACGGTGTGTATACATGTATTTAGAGAGAAGTTTTTTTGATCAAAATTGCTGGGAATTGAAAAAAACACCAAAAAAACAGAAAGCAAGAAAATCTTATGCGACTGTTAAAAAAATGTCATTCACAAGGCAAATAACAAAGTAAAGAATGGGCAATTAACTTGGGCATTGTCTGTAAACTCAAAATGACAACAAACAGCCTCTTCTTGACTTGCATGCACAGGGATGAAAAGGGGGGGACAAAGGGGAAAAATCCGAGACCCTTGTTTGCGAATCCGAGATGGAGACCAAAACATGCAAGACTTCACACCGAAATAAATGCAATGTAAACGAGACTTCAAGATTCTTCACCAAGGCTGTCAAGATTTCGAGATCGGAGGTGAAAAGTTTGCGAGTGCCAAGATTTTGGATGTACCATTCGCCACCAATATGAAAAACTGGGACAAACAGTAGTTGTGAGGATTCCAATCATACACTTCTGTGACTGTATGAAAGTAATTACATGACTTTGTATTATTGAAGTCAGTGTTTGAAATTATAGGTAGAGCTTTAGTTAAAATTTATTCAATTTAAAAATCAAAATGTTTTCTTTCATCCTGACAGTACACATAACATTTAACTTTATATAATAACCCAAGTTATTCACGGATTTTGATTGGTTCTTGCCTATGATCTATTAGAGGACAGATGCACGATTGACGTCACCATCAGCTTTTATGCGAATAGAGTTTAATTCTTTATTATATAAAACAAATAGATTCCATGTTGCCGTGGGTCTGTTCAGTAATAGATCACAGAAGACGTCAAAATGTGGTAAGAACATCAGTGACACACACGGCTATCGCCTCGTGTGCCACTTTTTTGTTCTTACCACATTTTGACGTCATCTGTGATCTATTACTGAACAGACGCACGGCAACATGGAATCTATTTGTTAAATAATAATAATTGTAGAATTGTTTGCTGTCAGGCCTCTAATTAACTTGTTACAACAACAATGCAGGTCATAAGTCCATGGGACACAGTCACTCCTACACAAACTAACTAAAATGCTCATTTAATAGCTCTATTCCTTTACACTGAATCTTTTACTCTTAGGGTGCGTTCGATTGACCATGCCCCCTCCCCCTTTCCCCCGAAACATGTTGGGGTTTCCATACACTTGTCTAGCTTTTTCAAACTATTAAAACGTAGCATTGTAAAAGGGGGAGGGGAAAATTGTTGGGAAATGTGTTGTCTCCCAGCACTTATGACCTGCAATGACTCGTAGCTGCAAGTATTAACATTTTACCCACTCAACCATGGTATTGTACATACTGTAATCAGACAGACTACAACACCGGGAACTCCATGTCCTACTCTTTGAGAATTGTGTTAAGCCCCGGCTACACGTTCAAACATTGTTATAAAACAAATTTGTTGGATCCACAATGTTAGAACCTGTAGCATGCATGTTTCATGATGTTTGTTCAACATTTTTTGTTGGAAGAATGTTTTGACTTCAATCAAACATTTTCTCCAAAATACTGTACAGTCAGCAAGAAGCGTGTAGCCACTCTTTCAACAATGTTGTATTGCAAAGACCAATCAGAGTTAAGGGCCCAGTCTCCAAAACACAAACAAAACGCATGCCATCATTAAGTTGCATGACTAAAGTGACGTGTTTCCAACAATGTTATATGCATATCCAACATTGTCAGAAGTTGGGTTTCCTTTAAAACAATGCGAACTAGAGTGATTTTCCGAAAGACACCCCTGAAGGTTGACAGTTGTACCTTGTGAGTGCTGCTTTATCTCAGAAGCATTTCTTTTCTTTTAAGATGACAAGCAGCCTGTCAGTTCAGTTTTCTTTTCCTTCACATGTCAAAGGATGCCTTATTCAAGTGTACACGTATATTACAGAGTTTTCTGTATTTACTCAATTTAAATAAAACGGTTTTCACTACTCGTGGAATTCCTGGAAAACTCTTGGATTTTTGAAAGCTCCTTGAAAATTCAATTGTGACATCAACTCCTTGAATTTTTCTTCAAAATAATATTAGTCATAGTACTAAAAAATAATTTTTGAGATCCTTTTTCCCAAAAAAAATGCAGTTTAATTGTAAATAAAAAAGCTGAGGAGCTATTATATTTAGCCACAATACATTACCAAGTTTAACATAAAAAAAAGAAGATAATTATCACATGGCAAGGAGCCCAGAAGAAATCATGGGGCTTATAGTATGTGTTAAAGTCTGGATATCATTATGTGAGAAAAATAGATTTTTATCATCAGCAAATAAGACAAGGTCATTAAAGCTTACTGATGTTGACATAGATATCAAGAAAAAACAAATGAGAGAGCTGCTATCTCCATACAGTACATACCTGAGGAAAAAATATTGATGTGAAACTTCCAAGTTTGGGGTCCTGGATTTCTTTTGTTTAGACCCTGGAAACTCCTGGAATTTTGTAATCTTCTGGTAATACAAACCACGATAATTAATTAAGCAATATTATAATATTTAAAAAAATTCCATACCCATTTATCTTCTGTGCCTTTCAGCCTTTTTAAAATTGGAATTCTCACTTTGTGGGGTGGGGGAAAACAAAACACATAATCGTGCTAGTAAGGAAAGTGGGCATAGCAGAACTGTGATGTCAACACCAGAATGAAATATTTCCAGGGCCCGAATTAATTTTTCCGTTTTTTAGATTGAGAAGTTGCTGAAACTGCCTCTGAGATGCATTGTATTTGGTTGCAAAGAACAAAATTTCGCTGCATGCCTGTATTGACGTTACTGGCCTGCTTAATTACCAGTCTCCTTTCTAGCACGGTTTTGTACCCCACAATTAGCGAAAGGCATAGAATGAAAATAGGTATGGAGTTTTTTTGGTTATTTTTATCTAAAAAACCACAGTGTTTCGATTGAGTAAATTAAGAAAACCTGTCATAGGCACTTTAAAATAAACTAATTTTTGTAGATACAGGTACAGCTTGCCGGTTTCCCTTATAGTACATGTACAGGACTTGTATGTTTCAACAATAAATGATAGAAATGGATAGAAACGTGAAACAATGAGGCCAATTTTTTTACCCCAAAATCTTGCATGTGTTAATGCTGTTGGCTTAATCTTAAACAAAATTCAATCTATTTTTGAATTAAAGTAAGCAGGCATTGATTGAAATGTAAGGATCAAATACTGTACTTGTTAACATCGGGAATAGTATTTTATTGTTAAAGGGGAACAGAAGGCCAAAAAATAAGCATTTTTTACATGTATTTACCCTTTAGCCCATGCACAATAATGTTTTCAACTTTTTTCTGGCATATCTGTCGTTTTTCCACCTCAAAAAAATGTTTTCATTCCAATTTTGGACCATCAGCAGTGCGGCTAAGAATGGAGGAGTCAGCAGTGATTTTCGCAGCTTATGACATATGATATGGGGAAGACATGCGAGTACCCCCCATATACACTGTAGGAGCAGTGTTTATACTGATGTGTTTGTCTTGAATATTGAGTTCACGAAGAAACAGCAGAGCAACAAAGAAAACATCCACAGCAGCACTTGTGTTTTATACATCACAGCAGGCGGCTTATTTAAATTTTGAGCCCGCACTGAAAAGGCCGAAAAAGCAGGAAAAGCCCAACTTCGAAAGTAATTTTTTCGCAAAAAAAAAAAAAAACCAGGAAACGAGAGGAAATAACTCCACTAACTTAACTTTACTTATGTTGGGCTTTCCAAAACAATTTTTGGAAAAATTGCTGATTTTTGCCTTCAGTAATCTCTTTTAATCTTATGAGAAGAATGCTGCTGTTTCAGCGGGAGCATCTGTGTGGAAAATGAAAGAACCCATGCAATACCTTGTACAAAGGAGAAGACCACAGAGTTCTTTGTCAGTATTGGCTCAGTAATTCTTAACTGGGGGCTACTATAGAATGTGACTCCTAATTAGTACTGCATGTGGTAATTTCAATAAGATTGTAACAGCTGCCATTTGATTGCACCATAAAAGACATTCACCACAAACTGTTGCAAACTTTGATGCTCGTATCAAGTAAAGTGCCGTAGTATAAATGCTTCACTATAATTATTATGAAGAGGTGTCTCTTTAAAATTTGAGCTGATTTGTGGGCAGTGCATTCTCTCAGATCTGAACATTTCAAAGGCATTTGTCTCCTTTTTTTGCTTTGCCACTCAAGAATGTTTAAGTTTTTGGTGTGTAGTTCATTTCCCTGAATTTCATATAATAGGCCATTTTGCAGTTGTTTGCTCAGCGACCAAGCCTATGGATGGCTGCAAGGCTGCCGGTGACCTTGCATTGATACAGACCTTACTGCTTTTATCATGTAAATTGTGTTGTTGTAACGCTACACGTAATTAGTCCATATTAACATTACAAAAGCATGAAGATTTGTATCAAAATAGGGTCACCGGCAGCCTCGCTTCCATTGTTAGGCCTGGTAACTTTGCCACAACTGTAAAATGGTCTATTTTATGCACTCAAGACAAATTTGTAACCTTTTTTGTTATTAGACGAAATGTAACCCAACAACAATCAGCAAAGATTCCCAGTGATGAGCTCTTGCCAATGTGCCAACCCCTAACCTTTTAAACACATTTTCACCAATGGTAATACTCATTTTTATGTTTTTATTTTGGGCCTATATGCATGTTATTAACATAACAAAACTAACTCTGTACATGTATCATAACAAAATTAACAGATCTGAACTGATAAAATTACTTACATGTAAGTTACAAAATTGTGGCAAATTTGAGCTCTAGATGAAATCACAAAAGTACTCATGTGAAGTAAGGTGCAGTGATAAAACATATTAATCCCGATGACGTGCGACAAAATGGGTAACATCATTGTGCTTCATGATTTAGATACATTTGACTGAATGACACTTGTTGCTTAAATTAAACAAAAATAGGGGATAAATTGCTATGCTTTAAAGAGAGCTCAAAAATCTTATGGGTGCAGGTGTAATGCAAGACTTATTTATGACTATCATTGCAAATTCAAGGAAAAGTTTTGTAAATGTTCAGTAATAACATAATAAAAAGGAGTACCTTGCCCTGGCAGCAGAAATTTTAATAATTATTATTACAAGAATTTTTATGATAAAGTCACATTAATTACTACACTGATATTATTTTTACAATTACACACAATGTAAGTGACAGGTATTCTCAAGGGAATTTGCAGGGCAGTTGTCGATAGTATTTTGAACACTTCATGATGAAAAACAATTTACAGCAGTTTTAGATAAGATATTCAAAACGATACCTTTCTTTGCAAATAGTAATGATTAGACCATAAATTTATTTACTTGAAATGCTTCATGTATGAATCACAAGCAATGACATTAAAACATGTTTTAAGGCACATTGGGCATGGAGAACCCTTTTTTTGATATAACAATATCAAAGATACAACTGCAATGAATTGCCTGTACTGCATTTCTTGATTACAGTGTTTTACCAACTACATGTGCATGAGATAAAAGAAGTAGCATTATAATTATTATTGCTACTTCTTTCATCTCTTGATGACCAACCAAGCAACAATTAAATTTGAGGTACAGAAATCCTCATTCTTAATACTTCCATTTTAGCATTGCTTTTGAGAAATGTCCACTATAATTTGGTATGATTAAGGACCACACCATCCAAATAGTATACAAAGTACTATCAGATTTAGATACAAGTATTTATCTTTAAAAAACCCTTTTGAAAACAAGAGCTATTACCAAAACCTCATCGAGAAAAAAAAGATAGAAATTCCAAATTTATTCCTTGGGCCCTTTTTAATTTTGATTTTAAATAATATGGAGCAGCCAATAATTCTTATTTCAGAGAATTTACTGTTGCAATCACAGCTAAGTTCCTGATGAAAGAACATTAGAAGTTGACATATGTGTTCATCAACTTTGATGAGACTGTTGTGGAAAAATACAAGACTTTGGGTTAACATACAGGATAATAATTTATTACATTTGTATTCCCTAGTTCCACTAGCGAGAGTTGTCACCTCTTTCTGTTGTGGACAGTTGCACCATGTGCAAGTTCTGTATAGCCATGTTATAAAAATATTATAAAGCTTAATGGATGTCAAAAGCAGAGGCAAAAGAATTAAATTTTTATGCTTCTTCATTTTTTCATCCTGATTCTGTCCCTACTTGTATGTGAAAGGCTGGAGATCACATATTGCATGATGATAAACTGTGTGCCAGTGGCACACACATTTACCAATTAATGATTTGAGAAAGTAACAGAAATAAGGAAGTCTTTTGCTGTAAGATTTGTTTACGCGTCTTTAATGTATCTAAAATAATCTCACTATTCTTACCATTTAAAACTCATCTTATTAACAGCAGCTAATTTCTTGCAAAGCTTATTTCTTGTTCCACACAAGTCATATTTAAAATATTTTTCAATTAAAATATAAATTCTCCTTGCTTTATTCCAGACACTTGTTATGTTTTAATAGCAATAAATATTGTCTAGCAGCATTTATATTTGCAAAAAAAATAAAAACTTGACTTCAGCTATCTCAACTGAATACCGTTCATGGGGACGAGTTAATTGTTATTTAGATGCAACTCAACCAATTTTTTCACTAAAAAACAATGCAGTGCAAATATAAAAAAGTATAAAAACGTCGTTGAATAATAATTAGTTCCTACCCCATTTCCAATAACCACAAACATTATCTTCCTGTTTGCACACCACCCTTTGATTCCTATAAAACCTTGCATGTCATTTCTTTGCCAGCACGTACATCTTCAAAAACAATACATTTCCAGAGCAAAAATATCACTTGGAATATTATCAATGTAAGTATGTTTGTCAAGTCCATAATACACATGGATATCTACAAAATGAAATCATTCTAAAGTTCCAAGTTTATTTGCAATCTTCTCCTGGCTTGTCATTTGCCCAGTAGCAAGTATTCCATCATTAAGTACAAAAGCAAGGGCAGACGATAAATGGTCCTGGCACTGCCAGTCAGGTTTTGCACCCATGTGCCTCACACCAATTTGAATGTCTCCTTTGATCGCAATGCATGTCCGTCATGTTGAATATCCACTTGTGAGAGGTTTTAAAGTGTCTTCAAAGGTTGGTATTTCCATCGTACTCAACATTTGGGTGTATCGAAAGGAGCCTTGTTCCTCTTCAAGTGTCGGTGTGCTGGCCCTTGCTACTGGTTGCAAAGGGGGTGGGCTGAATGGACCATAGAGTGCCTCTCCATACCATGCCCTCTGAGTTTCAAAAGGACTAAAGCTACGTTCAAGGGCAAGTTTCTTCTCTGTTGTTTGTCGGAGAGTGTCTAATGTCTTCTGCCGCTTTCTTGCCTGATACTCATCAATGTAAGTGAACTCAGAGAGGGGTCTTGTCACTCCTGCACTCAGGAGGTCTCTCTTTGATGACCTGTTTCCTCTGGGTTTCTGTTTGGGCTAAGGAGGTGAAAACATAACGTCACTATATGCAGCTACCTACATTGTATTGATCAGACAAAACAACAGGGTGTAGAACAAACATGCCATCCATTGTTGCGAAGAATAAAAGAAGCTAATGTAGACAATAAAGCAAACGACTTAAGATATAAAATTTATGATGCCTTTAGTTGGAGAACCGATAAGCTTTCCTTAACAATGGCAGACATACTTAATGTAGTAAATATCTTATTCAGCTTATAACAACTATGTCCAACCGAATAACTCTCTGATTGCACTCACGTGATAAGATGGCCAATGTAGCTCATGTTTTGCATACTAATAGGGTCAAATTCCAAAACTAATTGAATGTCAGTTGTAATTAAAGAATGATACCATCATTTCAAGTTATTTTGTTCCTCAAGTTGACAATTACTCCACTAATTATTTTGACAAAAGCTGAAATTGAAAGAACCCCTCATAGAATTGGGTTTTAAGAGGAAATTATCACAATCAATCAGTTTCAAACAGTGCTGTTGCTGCCATACCTTTCCACTTGCATTTGCTTGAGGCATCTTTCCATTTGCATGCTGTTTAAAGTGCTTTCTTAGGGAACTTGGATCTGTGTATCTTTTTGGACAGCCTGGAACTTGACAAGCATATGGTTTCTGTGAAGGACAAAAGAAATAGTCATAAATAATTATTGTATTCCCATGCCTTTGGATTCTCTGGATGATACCCTCATTTCTGGTAACCCCTGGAACAAAAACTGCTGACAAGCAGTTCCTTACTGGTGCTTTAATCTTTTCCTGTGGAACCCCAAGGTGACCATGCAGTTTACCTTTTACTCTTAATAAGTAAACCTATCAAACCACCATTGTCCTTCCAGCAGCTGGTTTCTGCTACACTGAGACACCACTGCAAGCAACCATTAGTTTCTTTGAGGGAGCCGCCGTCCAGCGCCATGGACGAATAAATTAAATTTGAACCGGTAAAACAAGTTAGAAAACTTATTTTGGAGAGTGCCCATGCGTTCAGCTCATAACTGCTGCATTTGGGCGAGCCGGCTGTGTAGTCAAATTATGTCAAATGATCATGTGGGGCATGACGTACTTCGCCCATGTTCGATGGAAAATCGAACAGTTGCTATGCTCACGGGGTAACCACCATCTGTTGGTGCCTCTGAGAGTCGACTTTTCACTCAGAGGCATTTACAGGTAGGAAGGAGTGTGTTTTAATCCAGTACATCTGCATGCAAATGCAATGCCCCTTAGCACTGCTGGGCTACCCCAAAGATGTCTTGCAGCTCAAGGAAAGGACAACTATGATTATTGCTCAAGTATACCATCACATTGATATTTTTTTGAAAAAATTATTCATCAGGTTACTTCGAATACTTTATCTTTCAGTCACACGGTTAACATTACTTAATTTCTCTAAACTTTTAAACAATCCTCTTCAAGTTACAGAATTAATAAAACATAAAAAGTCACATTCTTGTTCCATTCATAAACAAAGCGACTAACAGGTTTGAAATTTCAAATCAAGAATCAGTTTGCCTAGTTACTAGTTCATTTCAACTAATTTTTATGGTTGATCTTAGTTTTATGTTGAACTTGATTGCAAGTAAACTGCAGAAAAAAGGAACTGTTTGATTAAATTTCTCCCTTAGAGACCAAATGTTTCTGGAAAGCACCAAAGAAATATTTCAACTTTAATGAAGACTTACAGTATCCTGATGTGTCCTTTGATGCTTTGCTCTATCTGAGGAATTGCTGAAAGCTTTTGGACAGCCAAGATGCTGGCAAAGATATGGCTTCTCACCAGTATGGGATCTCATATGGATTTTTAGGTTCTCCAGCCTCGAAAATGCCTTGTTACATCCTGGGAACTAAACAACAGAATGGAAGATAATTATGGTTCAGATCCTCATTCAGCTTGTACAAGACTATGACTAGAATGTAGCAATTTAGCAAAATTGGAATCAAAATATTTTTATTGGTTGGTTGCCCATGGTTTAAGTTGTCCACCGTCTAAAGACCTGTTGCCCATTGAAACGCAAAGGACGCTTGTAAAAATGTCAGTTTTGAGTAAAATGTGTGTAAAGTGGGTTTGACAGACACGACTCCTGCTGTGTCCATGGTGTTCTAGTAGCCTTCACAGTTTGCTTTGCCAAGCATACATTTAAGCAATCTTCCTTTTATATAAGAGATCAAGGGAGATTCCTTGCTTATACAACCAAATGTATCTCTCTGAGATTAGGCTGGTTTTGAATTAAATGCCATTTGCCGAATGGTACGTTGTGTATGTTCTTTAAGCTTTTCAAAGCTGGTTGAAATTGCGTGACAAAAGGTAGAATTTTCTTGTGCGCTTGTTCGATATCAAAGTATTGTATCTTAGCGTATTTGGCCGTGCGAAAGCTGGGTTCCATTGCTACGAACATGTTCCTTCTTCCAATCTGTTGTCAGGTTTGTACCAATATATTAACAGAAAATAAATGACAGCAAAGAGATGTAAGGTTATTTTTTTATCGTGTTTGCGGTGACTACGACATATTACTAATCACTCTTCGTTGCAAATCAAATCGTTCCGCAAAATATTAGTCAACCAAAAATTCTGATTCCCCGATCGGGCAAGTCTTACAGTTGTTTTACTGGCCCACGGATATATTTTGCTTGCCCGGGCAATCGGGCAAGCGTTAGTGTTGAACACTGTACTGACAGTCTGTTACCCAGATATCTACATGTATTTTCAGGGAATGCATAACATTGGGGGTGGTTTCTTTTTTGGAAAAAAGGTCTTTCATTCTCTATGAACAGTTGAATTCCAGGCCAGACCACCTTTGTTTGTCCACATATTAGCACCTTGGATCACCTTGATTTCACAATGCCAGGAAACATTACATAACATGTAACCTGCATTTGTGGATTTTAGAAAATACTTGCATTGATCAACATTTCTGGAATAATTGTTTTGTCTGGTAAACAAGCCAAAACTAGCCTTAATTAATTTTAAATGTATACCCAATAAAAACATAGAAAAAAAATAATGTGAGTGGCATCTGTTAGAAAAATAATGTTCTGGTCAAAGATGTGACCATCAATTTTTAAAATATTGAAGTTTCCTATTAAAAAAAACACTTCCTTTATAATTATAATTGGCTTATAAACACAGACAGCAAAGAAATAGATAGAAACAAAGCACATCTTTGAAAAAGCCCACCGTAAGCCAATGAAAACTGTCACCTATGAAACTTAACACAGTTTTGTCTGTTTATACAGATAAAAATATAAACACTGTCAAAAAACAGAGGAAGCTAGGTGTGGGAAAAATAGGGCTTTAAGTCCCCAGACATATTAATTGGCTTAATTCTGTAACCTCAACCTCAAAAGCCTTAAATCTAGTCTAAAAGCTGTTGTGAGGACCCAGTCAAATGTCCCTATTTTTCTAGCTTCTTTCAATCTTTTTACTTAAGGAGTTCTTTAAGTGACAAAACAAATCTTTTCCCTAATCTTGTATGGAAAAAATGTCTTGTATAAGTACTAAGGCATGAGCAGAATCTGAGTTACATGCAGTATTTGAAGGCTTCAATTCTTTGCCAAAAGTATGAAACTGTAGATTGTACACTAGTTAAAAATACCTCGGTGTCTACATTTTCAAAGTCAACAGTACCTAAATACATGTATGCCCCCCCACAAGAGGAACGGCCAAAATTAAGCTGCTAAAAGCAAAAATAACTAGTGTCAAATGCTAGTACTTACAGTAATGTCAATGATAAAAGATATAACAGTGACACAAATATTGTCACTTGTAAATTTTAAGAATATTTTAAACATCTTTTTAGAGGTATCCTCAACCTTAATGGGAGGTGCAGTGGCCTCATGGTTAGTACGCTCGACTCCGGATCAAGTGGTTCGGGTTCGGGCCCCGGCCGGGGACATTGTGTTGTGAACTTGGGCAGGACACTTTACTATCACGGTGCCTCTCTCCACCCAGGTGTATAAATGGGTACCAGTGAATATGCTGGGGGTAACCCTGTGATGGACTAGCATCCCATCCAGGGGGGAGTAGAAATACTCCTAGTTGCTTCATGTTACAGAAACCGGAGATAAGCGCCGGCCTGGTGGGCCTTCTAGGCTCATAGCAGACTTTACCTTACCAACCTTAATGCAAAATTACAAAGCAGTTTCTTTAGAAATTTTGCACTTTTCTTGCGACATTTTGTGTTGATGTGTGATGGCAAAAGCTATAAGCTAAGTATACTCCAATACTTTCATTTCACATTGTCTTGGCATTATAGCACAGTAAGGATATATGACTTGAGTTCCCTTTTACTCATGAGTTGACACAAGAACAGTAGATTTGGGATAAAATTTTCAGCATTATGTGAAATTGGCACCAGAAACAATCACCTGTTTGCAACACCGAACAGAAATATTTTATTTAAAAACAAAAATTCAAACCCATATGCATTTTTTCCAAGAAGATAAAGTTAAGATTTCAAGAAATTCAATCCAGTTAATTTTGGGCAAATAGTTCATGGTGTCATTTCATATGATTTGGTGACCATGGGCTTGTTTCTCAAACGTCCTGATATTTTTTCAGGCCCGAAAAGCCATTTGTGAAATCAGCCATCCACTTCTTTTAAAAAGCTGGTCTTCTGGTATTTTATCAAGAAAACTACAAGCAAAACGATGGAGAAAAATTAGGACTTAAAACCTCTCCCTTAACATACAGAGGGCATTGTGATACTTGAAATGTCTCTGGACTTTCAAGAAAAGTAGTAGTCCCCAGATATCTCTGACTGAGACAAAAGATATTGAATGGTATTGAATTTATGAAATTTAGCGTGCAGGACTGGCGTAGTGGTGAGAGCACTCACTTCCCACCAATGTGGCCCCAGTTCAATTCCCAGACTCAACATCATGTGGGTTGAGTTGGTTGGTTCTCTACTCTGCTCCGAGAGGTTTTTCGTCAAAGTATTCCAGTTTTCCCCTCTCCTCAAAAACCAACATTTCATTTGACTTGCGTTGATTTATTGATTTCAGGTTACAGAATCCCCATTAGTGGTCCAGCCTTAAAAGACTAGACACTTAAATAATTAAGTTCCTTTCCTTTCCTTTCCTTTCCTTATTATTCATAAATTTGAACTCGGACTGCTGAAGTTGAAATACATGAGAGTTAACGATTATCACAGTTAAGCAGTTGTGAAGAAAGACTGAAGAAAACAACCCAGGCTTGAACAGGGCTCAAACCAATGACTGTGCAAAAGCACTACAGCACAACTGTGAACGGCCATGGGTTGGAGCTCCATTTGAGCATGGATTTTCTCCAGGATTTCTTCCCAACTTTTTAAGTAGGATGATCTTCAACTCTCTTATTACAAAGACAGTATCTGGATAAGAGCCAGAGGAGTTATTGCTGAGATGGATGTCATGTGAACCCAAGAATACAAGAAAAACTCATCTTTCAGTATTAATTATTTGGGGATTATTTTGAAAAAAACAGAAACTTAACAAGAAATGAAATACTCTTCGTTTGACCCCCTCCACAGCTTTGCATGTTGTCAGCCATCTACTTTTTTTTTCTACTTTTTTTGATTGCAGCGTGATGTTTGTGTGTTTATCAGAGGGTGAGACATCGTTGAAAACTTCTGGAAAAAAAATTGTTGGTAGGTCATTTGCAGCAATCAAATTTATCACTGTTTACTAGCAAATTGCCTTCTAAAGTAATTTAAAAATTAGTGAGAAGGCTTTTGTTTAGTTTAAGAAAGTTTCAATTTAAATAAATTGACCGATGTTTATTCATAGTAAATACTGTTCACAAGATCTCAGCAAGAATTGATATGATGTATTTATGGGTTTACATTAAATGAATGCTCTTCTGTTACATCAATTTTGACATGCTCAATGACATTAATGTACACGGAGTAAAATATCATTTCTTGGCCACAAGAATTCTAAACAAAAGAAGTTTAATGCAATGATTGTTAAATATTGTCGAACGCTTTTAACACTACGACACATTTTTTTGCAAAATGTGATTTTCGTCATATTCCGTGACTAATTGATCATGTACTTTCGAAAACAAAAATGTTTCTACTTCGTAGTTTTTGTAGGTTTGAATCGCAGGTGTTACTTTTCCATTAGAGCTTGCTGTTCCTTTAACTTTAAACCCTATACGGTTGTATATCTTGAATACGGATATACAAACTTCAAATAAATTTTAATTAGAACAATTTACACACGCAGTATTTTTTTAATTTACCAACCTTAGAAAAAGACAAGCAGAAATTTGTTAAGTTCTTTTCAATTGTTGTTTCTCCAGAAGTCGTGAAATAAAATACCTCTATTTTAAGGTAATTATTTCTGAATGCTGTCAAATTCAACACGCAGGTGGCAGGCGGTTTGCAAATGTGTGTACAATATATTCCGTGACCATAAGCCACAAGACATCTACATATCTACATCTACTTTATTGAGACCAGCGGGAAACGTGTTGATTTCCAAGGTCACAAAACAGCATTACAACTCGTTAAAGCATCACCCAGCAACCATAATCAAGGCTATTTTTGTCAAATTTGTACTCAAATATATTGAAATTGTTCACTTCTACTTGGAAAAATAATTTTAGTTCAACGCAAACGTTTGTTTTTCCTTTGCCATTGACCACTCACTCCTCCTCCCTGAAATTTACCCACGGTGAAATGTACACATTTCGTAAATATGTTACAAGCCGAATTAAGAACTAAATAAAACCAAATTTGGCAAGGTATTGAACTAATTGCTCTTCGGCAACTAATATTCCGTTCCTTGTCCTGGATTTGAATAATTTCATCAAAACCATGTCTGCAGTTTGTTTCGTAACAATTCTATGTAGACTCCCCGCTGAACAACCGCATTGCGCTTTATTCAGCGCGCTCAGAGGAATCAATTTTTGTGCCATTTTCACGCGATTAAAAGTACATCAGCCTATGTTCAGGATCTGTTGGATCTTTCCCCAAGTACTGACTTGAAAAAAGTTATTTTAATTGTTTTGGACGAGATTAATTTTGTTTCGTGATAGCTTGCATCTAACCGCTGGTTTGTTTTTTTTCTCTGCCAAGACGAACCGCAAGTATAACAAATATGCCATTGATGTTGAAGCCCCAGAGGCTAAAATGAATGACAAACAAAGCGTTTATTGTGGCGAATGCAAATGTTGTCGAGTCCCTGTAGTGATTGGGGTTCAAATTCCTATCGATTGGCTACGTCACTCGCAAAAAAAACCGACCAACCTTGCTTAGTCAAAATGCGTTTTTCAAAACCACAATCGCACTAAAAAATTGTCTACTCACTTCCTGCGCTTTTCGCTTCGAAGATCTTTTTCCGGTAGGGAACTAACAATATTTAGCTCGCCAGAACAATGAATGTAACTCGTGTCATTGACTCACAAAAAACATGATTAAATTATTGTGAGAGTGGCATCGGCAGATACTCGTGACATCTAAAGAATACCGCTAACTTCTATATGAAAAGCCGCCAAGGGAATGTTATATTGTGGCTGATTTTGGTCAGCTCCGCAAATAAAACAGGAACCCTCGCTATTGTGCGTAAAATACGATGATATAAGATTCGAAAACTCAACTTCTGCCTAGCTCGATTCTTGAAGTACAATGTTGTTGGTTCTTCAAATTGACGATAAAATAATTTACGCGATCTCAATGACATAAAACAAAGAACAGAACAAACAGTTATCACACGTACCGTACACCGATTTGGCTTCTCCCCAGAGTGAACTCTCATGTGTATAACAAGCTTGTATCTATAGGAAAAACACAATACGTTATTATGTGTTAGAAAAATCCAACCTGGAAAGGCGAAATTTCAAATGATGAATAACTCATATTAACCTCGCGTTAAATGCTCGTCTCTGCCTGCTACAATCTTTCCAGTAACAAATATACAAATCGTCCGCTTTTCTCTGGTCGATGTGGACCTTTTCGATATGCCGAACCAAATCATCTCTTTCCGAATAAACTCCATCACATCCAATCCATTTACAAGGGAATAATGTGTTCTCTTCGCTCGCACTGGCGCTGGATTCCTTTGCGCTCGATTTCACTGCTGTCTTTTTCGTCTCCTTGATTTCTTCTTCGCTACTCCAGCTATCTTCGATGTCATTTTGAGGTGTTTTCTCCTGTTCTTTCCCTCCTTCCGAAGGCAAAAACTTGCCGAAATTTTGTAAATGATCTTTAAGAATTTCCTCTGATTTTGTGCGACTGCCAGACTTGAAAAGCTGCGATAGTTTACCCCTCGGGTTTGCAACCAAAGTGACATTTGGTGAGGCTGATTCAGCTTGGTTACTCCAAAGCCGGTAATTTGCAAATGATCTTTGGCTGTAGTTTGAAAACCCTCCACTCGATCGCTCAAATGGATTTGTTTCGGTCGTGGGGCTGAGATCTCTTAGCTCAGAATCTGACTCGTTAACACTTTGAGGAAAGAAATGTTGTCGCGCTCTTGTCGGGGGACAAGGGCTTCCAAGATCGGAGTCTGAAAACACTGAGCTGCCCGTCGAGAGCGAAGGCGAGAAGTTGTCGCCGCCTTGAAACGCCTGCTGTCTTCCACTGAAGAAATTAGCTGCTGGTTCGGGAGTCGAACCTGACCAGCTTCGGCTTCTTGGTGCTTCTGGGAAGCCGTACTGAACGGCCTGGCCATTTAATTGACCGCGGCTCGGTTGAGAGCTAAAGCGAGACACAGCGACGCCATTCTGCGAGAGTTCAGACACGAAGTTGGCCTTCTCTGCCAGCTCCGTTAAGCCAGCTAACGGATTCATTCCAAGCGACGTCGAGCAATTCTGAAGTGACGGCGATAAACAGTTGCTGACAACAGCTGGAGGGAACGGTCCTGCGGAATTTTTCGCCGTAAATCCATTTTGCGTGTTGTTGGCGTTTATAAAGTTGA
The DNA here is from genome assembly GCF_036669925.1 of Montipora capricornis. Classification (NCBI taxonomy): domain Eukaryota; kingdom Metazoa; phylum Cnidaria; class Anthozoa; order Scleractinia; family Acroporidae; genus Montipora; species Montipora capricornis. The sequence goes on from NC_090893.1 coordinate 31,988,108, forward strand.
CACTTTCCTTTGTGGACATTCCACTGTGCGTTTTGTGATCCGCGTAATGGTAATCGAACTGAGCAGCTCTCTTTGACACGGCTGAAATCATCCTTGGCTCGTCCTCAGCACCGGAGTCTATTTCTCCTTGATTAAATGAATTATATTGACTGTATCCCCGCAATCGCGATGCTCTTACACTCGCCTCCAGATTGCATATTTTCAAACCTGCCGACGTTTGTCCGTAGAGGCCTCGTCCAGACTCGTACATACTGGACTTCTGCTCTAAAATTTCCGCACCGCTTTTCTGAAGTTCTGCTGTGAAAGTCTTGATGCTCGTTTCTTGTAGCTGCTCAAGATATCTAACAGTGGCTGTATAATCTTTCAAATCAATTTCAGTGTTGTCTTGGCCCTCCGCATTTCCCTGCAACATTCAAATCACAGAGTAAACAACGTGGAACCAAATGAGCAAATCTCTTCCACAGCTCTTTATCGCGTGAAAGTAAAAAAGGACCAAATCGCGCGCAACCATGGAAGTTTAAAATTATTTAGGCTACCTCAGGCGGGGTTTCACACAAGTTTTCCTTTAAAGCGGTCACGCGCCAACTTCAAACGCAAGCCACTAATACCATGCAAAAGCATGTAAATTACTTTAGGGAAAGAGGCCGTTCTCTTAACTCTGCACACGAGTGGAAAAACAATAGAAATGCTAAACTGGCGTAGCCTGTCCTCAAACCAGGGTTTTATGATCACCTCTCAGTGCGCGGTATTCTGCAGGAACCCTATTTTGATTGACAGGTCTTCATCAGCGTCGCTATGGTAACTAATTAAGACTTATTAAATTTCATCACCTCTCCAATCACCCTGCGGTTCGCGACTTAACGAGGCGGAGTTCTGATTTTTCGAAGTCTCTTAACCCGGTTGGATTGTCCTTCAACTCCCGTTTGAACGTGCGGGAAATTTCTGTCCGGTAGGTCAAATGTGCCCCGGGACTCGCAAATTATTGGTCGTTGAGTAGACATTTTTGAATTCGGGTGTGCGTTTGAAATTGTCATTAACCCAGACCTTCTGTTGACAGGCGCTGACAATAGCTGTGTTACGTACCATTTCCGGTATTTGTTTGGCTTCATACTTGATTAGTTTAATATTTTACACAGCTTTGCGTCATAAAGCTTACGAGTTCATAATATCATGTAATACCAAGAACATGTAGAAGACGTTAACTTAAGCGGAGATAAAATTACTGTACGTATTTACACCAATACGTCGAAAAAACGCGACTTAAAAATAGTATCTTCAAATTAAACATTTGTCAATGTCAACTTTTGTCCACCAAACCAAATTTTATCAAAGAAGAAGATAAGTGAGTTTTTATCCAACATCCTCGTGGCAATTTTAAACTGACCACTCCTGCGCTTCTGGCGTTTGTGATGGCACAGTGATTTCAAACTAAAAAGCAAGCCGCCGGTTTTTCAATAATTGTTTTTTTCTTTCCAATGAGTTTGTACATCCGCCGGGCGGAAAATTAGCCTCTTTCAAGGAAAACGCAGATTTCGATCTTTAAACGCATTTATTTTACCCACTAAAACTTCTCACATTAACAATCATATTGGAAGAGACTTGTGTCAGCCAAAAGAGTCCCGCTTTGTTGATGTAAAAACATTGTTCCGGAGTTTCCTTTGAATATGAATTACGATTGAACCTGTCTTTCGTTTCCCGAAGATTGAAGGAACGCTGTCGGCTCAACGTGGCAATTTAACAAATGGACATTGAAAAGATAATAGACTTCTCATTCATCCTTATTTGCGTAGGCAAGTACGAACATTTTTTTCTCGCTTCTATTGACAAACACTTCGAGAACTCGATAAACTGCCAGCTATGAAATGAGTTATCTTTGTTACAGCGTTTTCTTCTCCACGGGACAGATATTTAGACCATCCGCGAAATTGGTCTGTGATAAATGATTTTTAACGCTGTTCAATGAAATCTTCATCTGTACATCATCATCTCCATGAACAATTGTCATTCTGTACTTGGCTACAATCGTCCTTTTCAAATGTATAGCCGATGATGATATTCCAATAAACACCTTTCAGAATCCACATTTCCCGTGCGATAAAATCAGATATTAACCATGTACCCAGTTGATGAAAATCTTACCTTAAATGTTTTTGAATAATTTTCCTTATTTTGTACTCTTTGCAACGGCGACTTATAACACGCACGTCTCAGTGTTCATAGTATCAGTGGAAGTTTTTTGACCTCGGATATTTTCCTTGCCAGGCGATATGAGTCGTATGTGTTGGGCTTGTGGTTTACATCTATTGCCAAATACCGAAACGTGAAACCAACTACACGACAAGACGAGTATCGCTTCGCAGCGTTACGTTTCCGGAGCTGGCTATCGGGGTTATCAAAGAAAAGTTGTACCCCAGCAAATTTTAAAAGATTCCAGCGAGGCAAATGCCCAATTGTATCAAAGGCCAAAGGTGTTAAAAATTTGTTTTTAAATTTTCAGACTTTATATTCCTGTTTTGTCTACCGAAGCAAAAGTTAGAACCGCGATCTTTTCTTCCAAAATAAACCGCATTTCAAGGAGTAAGAAGTCTGCTCCCAATGTCATGTGTGATTGGTCAAATTCTGAGATTTAAAAGTGAGGACGAGGCGAAGTGGAGGTGTCTACGGAAGAAAGAGAGGATTAGAAAAGATAAAAGAAGTCTCGCCCATCGTAAATTTTATCCAAAACAAAAACAAACACGTTTTAGCCTTTTTCAAAACATTTGCATTTTAAAGCTCTCTCGGGTTTTCGGGGTCAATTGCACCTTGACTTGGGTGACCTCACGTAAGGCTGAATGTTTACTAGAATGACTCTCTTCGTTCCTTTACTCTTAGAATAGCTAACAGTGTTTGTTTCGTTTATTCTTAGCAGGCACGAAAGTCTTTGAATTTTAAACCGGTCAACCTTAAGTACCTCGTACAAGACGTTTATCGTCCTAACAGTGGGATAATTTGTTTTTAACTCGCAATGAGACTGACGGAAAATTGATATGTCTGGTCGATGGAGACATCATTATAAATATTATCGTTTTTCAACGTTGTGCCAAAACAACCTTGAAGGGTAACCAGGATATATTTCTATCACTTGATCGTACCATTGGTCTAACTTGAGCGAATTCAATGCAAGAATTGACACGACCTTCACAGCGAGGATTCGCTGTTCAAATTATGTCCGCTAAATTTTCAACAATCCCCCAAATGGAACCTTTGAAGAATAAAATATGGCATGTATTTTAACTTATTTGACCAAAAAATCTTCCAGCACTCAGAGTCCCCTTAACTGTAAATAACACTGCAACTTTGAGAAAATCTCACAAATTGGAAAGCCTCTTTAACATTACTTTTTAGGATATCACTGAGTTTTCCCAGTACGCCAAAATTTTGTACAGGTGACAGATAACGAGTGAGTCCAGGTCTATTTTCTGTCCTCTCTTGCAACACCACCAGGAATTGCGAATGAAGTTAGAGAATTAATTTTTCCGATGTTCTCCTACAAAACCGGTACCAGTTGGTCTTCATGGAAACCAACTCTTTGAGGCTAAATTGCAGTCCTCTTTTAGGTCCCTTGTGTCACAAATAGTTAGAAATTTTTCCTCCGTTGCAACACCACTGGGTGTGTTCAGTGAAGTCTATGTTCTTTCCTCAAAATGGATTCAATCAATGCTTCTCATTACAACCAGGCTTTGCTTTTTGTTGGGGCGGCAAAGGTTCAACGATCGTTCTGAAATCATGATCACGCTGCAACAGCCTCAGCAGCGGAAAAAAAGTTAAGTCTCGTGGGTGTGCCATACTTGTATCCCTTGGAAGTTCTGTGCTACGGTAGTAGTTCCGTTAGCCCTGAATCTTCTATCTGTCGGAAGTTTTTCTTGGGACGTTTTAGCAATGACAACGGAAAGGTCGACTAAAACATCACTTTCACCGTAATTTGACTATTAAGTTAACTCCTTAGAGGTTCTTTCAGGTTTACCATTTACGTTGTACAAGTATTTGGCAGAGCCAGTATTCATTCCTAAATCGGCAATGATAAGAACTGGATTCAACTAACAATAGGAATGCCCTTTTTATCTTGAGTTTTTACGTCGGTGTTGGCGATGATTTCGTCGTCATTAGAAAAGCAAACGAAAAGTCTTGGAAGCCTCTGTTCCTTGAGGCAACGAAAACCGAGATCCTTTGTTTTTTTTGAAAACCTGTTCTTGTAAGTGGCTCAAACCAGTTTCAATACTTTTCTACTGTATCACAAAGCAACTGTATTATAGAACCATGTGAGATAAGTTTTATTTCTTAACAAAATGTACCGAATAATATTGAGGGTCGTAATTGGTTACCATAGCAACAAGTGAACCATCTACAAACACCCTATATATTTTATTTCAAAGGCTTATATCTTAAAAGCGAATTGGGATTTACTTTGCTGGCACGTGATTATCAG
>NC_090893.1:31997572-32015072 GCF_036669925.1 Montipora capricornis
GTCATTTTTAAAGGTTTCAGGTAATTGGTGAATGCGTCACTGTGCTCGATTAGTACAGTTGAATGATTCTACCTGCAATCTATCACCTTGCGTGCAGAGGAATTAAGAGATGCTTCGTAATTATTGTGCGAGCACGAAATTTTTGGAAGAGGCATCGTGTTGAAGCAGCAAACTCTTAAAAATGGGGCATAGTGAAGCTGAAGAAGATACAATTGCACTTTAATGAGAAAGAAACTCTAAAGATGCTAGAAAACTCTTTCACTGCAACCGGAAAACCATTTTAATGTAATGAAAACCCTGCCAGTGCAAGGTAAACGCTTTCAATGCACGAGAAAAAGTTGCAGTGCAAGAAAGCCTTCAAGTCTACTATCGAAAAAAAAAAATCATGAAATACAACCGAAGTCCTACATCCTGTCAACGAAAAGAAAACACTATTTACTAAACCCATTTTCCCGATATACAAGAAAATCCGTTAAAAATACATTGCGACGCCCCTTTACATATTAGAAAAAACCTTTGTTGTGCTGTCCTTTTTAATAATAAACCGGTAAATTAACTGACCTTTTGGAAAATGCATTTCAGCACTTGATCCGCCTCTCGTTTTAGAAGTTTCATAGGTTGATCTTTTTGTAACTTTCAGTGACCAGTCTACTCTAGGCCTCCTAGGTTCTCTGCTGACTCCTGGCTCCTAATCCGTCGACAGCCGCGAGTTGGCTTTGCTACCTGAAAGATATTCCCAAATTATATGAAATCAACATTCTATAAATTCTCTGGTGTCCCTCAAGTTTACTCTGTCTTTTGCATTCAATATATTTCACACAAGAGGAGGAGAAAGTTTAATAAAGAAGTTTATTAAGTGTTCAAGTGTGTAGGTGATAAATATAGCAAAAGAATTTCCATTACGGGGACAGAAAAAGAATTCCTTAAACCAAGTGCCGAATCTAAGTGGAAACAAATGTCCCTTAATGCCAAAATCATTTTCGTGGTCTTTTTTGGCATTGTTTTTTGGTGTTATTAATACAATATCTGGAAGAAATCGTGATATTTTCGTTGGCAGTTGGTTAGAGAAGGTCACTTTTTTAATCGGCGTTCTCGTAGGGCTGGCCAAGGGATTGTAAAGATTGTCTTAGTTCTAAACTAATCTAGCAATGCTTCGCGATGAAGGCATGCCAACGCTCTTGATGTTGATGACAAGTAGATATCAAAAGAGTCGTGTAATTAGCTTGCTTTATTTGTCGTTATTGAACGTGAAAAAGCATGTTTTTTTTTTCGCACGGATAACCTGGTGTCTTTCCTGACTATTATTTGAGAGAGAAAAAGAGTTTACTGCAAACGGCAGGCAGGTTTTTGTAAAAAAAAAAGCCACGTTGATTCTCTTTTCTTAGCTCATTTCTTCGTTCTGAGATCTTGCTCGATTTTAAGCTATTTGACAAGAACTAGTCAACAACTGAGATTCGTTGATAGTTTGGCGAATCGGTTGGTTTACCGTTAGGCACATAGGTGGTTCTGCATCTCTATTATTTTTGTATTTTTTGCGATGACAAATTTTATAACATACGAGGTAACTCAGGCTTGCAATTGCGGTCTTCAATTTGAGTGACACGTGGTGTACAAGATCTTTCTTTGTCTTTATGGCTAACGAAGCGATTTACAAATATGCAACGATGCAAGTCGGGGCATGACTCAGCAGGCTAGCAACTGTCGTTGTGCCATTGGCCATTCGCATGCTTGAGTGAATGGCTCATTAGGTGCTAATTATCTCATCAATTACCGAAATTATGAGATCCTGATCAGTCACCTTGGAATAGGAGCGATTGGAGTGTGATCACTAGAGAGGCTTTCCATCTCCTAAAAGTTTTTCCCCAAAAGAGGGATTAGAGAGACATTTAAAGGGTTACGTAAGAGTTGGCCGGGGAGGTGAGGGTTGGTGGCTTTGTCTGGGGCTCTTAGCCCGCGTAGCTTGCGGGATTGTTGGCACGGGAGGCAAATAGCGAGCGGTTAAGCCGCGCGAAGAATGGAGAGGAACGCTGAGACTCCTCGTGGCTTTGTCACTCGTTAATTTGCCTCTAGCGCCAACAATCCCGCAGCCTACTCAGGCAAAAGGTTCCAAAACGTAGCGCCGGGTATTTCATGTGCCACAGTTGTACATCCGGAAATTTTACTCTTTTGAAATCCCTAAAATAAGGATTTTTCACCTCTTGTACAGGAGTCTCCTTTTGCGAAAAACATCTTTTGACCTTATAATTGTCGGGTCCTGTTACGTTTTTAAATTTTGCCTGAGATAACGGATCCATTTTTCCGGTACATTCACAACATAATCACCGAAGCCGGATGCAAACACTTACCACGTTTATAGATGGTAAGGTAAGTGATTGTTCTACTATGTACCACACAGGCTGAATATCTAAATGGACCAGAAATTTAAACTAACGAAAGGACTGCAGTAGACCAAATCGGCTAACTCTAAGTTGCACCCAATTCAAATCTGCCGGAGTTAAGTTTCTTTGTGTGTTGTATTTGCATTATAACGTGCATTCACATTTAAATGATGTGGAAATACCTGTAACAAAACGTTTCATTCCCAAACATTGGGTTATTTGATTTGGTCTGTTTACCAAGACGGTGAAGACTTGTTTCCATATCTCAAAGTGCCCTTGGACGTGATGTGCCTGGGAATGAAATTAAATCACTAGAATCGGAATGCTAAGAGTTAAGCCTAAATATTGTTTTAGGCCTAAGGTTAGCATTTCTAAGGGGTTTGGGCTTTTTCAACAGTTACATTATAACCTCAATCTGCATTTTACTCTGACCGATTGCAGTGATTTAATTTCAAATCCAGGCACCTCACGTCCCAGGGCACTCAGTGCCCTTGGACTGTGAGATATGGAAACAAGTCTTTACCTTTTACGGGAAGCCGTCTTGTTCTTCGTCAGATGGTGCTTCAGAAATCACGTCCAAGTTTACCAATCAAAACACGCAAATAATGTTCTTCTCTACGCACCTTTGTAAAAAAGGAATAAATTAATCAGGCGGTTTGCGTTGTATCATCTGGCTACCGTTGGAGAGAGAAAGCTTAGCTGGCCTGCGACGGCTCTAATGATACCCTCGATGCTATTCTTGCTAGCCAGGACAGGGACCTCAAGGATTTCTATGGCACACAGGGTCTACGTGGTAGAATGTCGCGAATAAAATCCGCCTTTTTCCGGCCAACGTTTAAAGCTTCCTGAAACCAGTTTGCGGTCTGAAGTTGATATTGAGCTTTGGGAAGTATTAAGACAAAGATGCCTTTGTTACAAATTTTTCAGAGTTCTCGCTGAAAGAATGCCTGAATACAGCCTTCTTCCTTTGAAACGTGACTTCAGCGTGAATATGGCAATGCTGTTCGACATTTCAACTCTTCGAAGTAAATTTCACTTTTTTTTTCCTTGGTGGTGATAAAACCGTGTTTACTGCGCTTCGAAAAAAAATGCTTACATTCAAAATTCTGACCATTCAATGAAAACTCTTGAGTAGTACTTTCCTGCTGTGCTATTTATTTTGCTATAATAGGTGGTTTTAACTTTTGAGTCTGTCGGTGAAATGAAAAGCCACTGCATGAGCAATCCTTTTCTGTGGTGCTGTTTATTTTGCTGTACAAGAAGGATCTAGCTTTTGAGTCTGTGGATGAAATCGTAAAGTGTGACCAGTTAACTTGAAGATGCTAAGCAGGGAAGCAGGGATAGCACAGTGTTGAGAGCACTCGTCTCCCACCAATGTGGCCCGGGTTCGATTGCCAAACTCGGCGCCATATGTGAGCAGTTGAGTTTGTTGGTTCTCTTAGTACTCTGCACCGGGTACACCAGTTTCCCCTCTCCTCAAAAACCAGCATTTGACTTGATTTGCGTTAATTGTTAATTGCAGTTTACAGTGTCTCCAATTTGTACTCCAGCGCTAGAACGACTAGACACTTAAATAAATTTCCTTTCTTTTTCCTTTCCCTTGGGGCTGTTTATTGTGTTGCGTTCTATGTGTTAAGTGACACCATTAAATTCAACCGAACAGTGCTTTCCTATAGTAATGTTTGTTCTAATAGCTAAAGTGATTCTTTACATATGTTTCTGTGCTGTTATCACCTGCCATTTCTTGGACTATAACATGTGGCATGCAAGCTAGCACATCAAAACACTATCCATGAGCCTATCCCGCCTCCTCATCGCCCACATAGTCTTATCTAGGTGGGCTCAGACGTTAACATAAATAAACTTCTCGCTTTTCACACACCAAGGCTCAAAATAGTTACATGTGCTTCTCCTCTTTCCTTGTTTCAAGGACCTTTGCATATTCGGGTGGCTTCGTTATTTCCTGTTTCGGCTTGGAATGTCAGTCAACTTGTTCTATGGAAGTCCACAAATTTTGGAGAAATGTGCTTCCCGAATTTCAGGTGTTGCCCGCAAGGAAGAGCTGCGAGGGCAAGGGACGGCCTTTCTTGCTTTCAAGGGTAACTCAGGTTGTTTCTCATCCATTTAAACTAACCACATGGACACTTTGTCCCCAAAAACGCTGTTGAACTTTCCCTATTTCGGCATCTCCATGAAAATGGCTTTGAAATTTCCGCTGATGAAAATTCTTTAAAATTTGTTTGTTTTTCGGAATGACTGCACTGACAGCTTTTGTTTTTCAAAACCGGTTTAGAAACGAACACGTTGCCGTGTAAACGCGCCTTTACCGTCTCGACTTCTGTTCATCAAACTCACTTGTACTTTTTGTAAGAAACCGTCTAAACGGTTCCCGAGTTTACAAGTCGCGTTTCTAACTATCAACAAGCAATTCTATTATTCTCCATCTTGGCGATGGCTTACCCTCTCATCGACAATTTGGTGTTCAATCGAAGTGAGATTCATCATCATCATTTTATTACAATGTTCAATTTCACAAATTGAAGAAATACACAGCCCGATGATAGCAAAGCTAATGAAGGCGGGCTGTGTAACTTGAATCACATTTAGCAAGTTAGATTAAAATAAAATAAAAATAAGATAGATAGGTAGCTAGCATTTAAATAGAGCAAGAACCTATAAGAAGACTTGAAACTCACTTCGTTTGAGCACTGAGATCAGATTTGTTTAATATATATAATGATTTAACGAAACCTTTGCTTAAATTTTTCAATTGGGGACAGGGTTAAGAAATCAAATCGAATCAACTCGTATCACATCGTAGGTTGGTTTTGAGGAGAGGGGAAGACCGTAGTACCCGGAGAAAAACCTTTCGGAGCAGAGCACAAAACTAACAAACCGACAAAACCCTCATGTGAAGCCAAGTCTGGGATTTGAAACCCAGGCCGCATTAGTAGAAGGCCACTGGTTTCACCACTGCGTCATCTTTGTTCCCCTTTTCAATGATAGACATCGCATTCCTTAATGTCTGCATCTCCGTGCAACTGTTTCTTGAAAATAGTGACATCAAATAATCCATTAAGGCGCACTAGATAGAGCGCTTTTCAATTGAGTGTTCAAGGTAATTAGTGAATTACTGTGGTTTTGCATTACTTCACTCACTGATTGGTTCAAAGGTTTCGCGCCATTTTTTCAACAATCAGAAGTGAAACCAAAACCAATCGTTACACATTTTCGCGCGCTTTTTGTCGGCTACGTGTAATTACTTCGAGTTTTGATTGGTTTACTGGATTGTCTCCGTCCTTTTTGATTGGCCAAAGTATCTACTTTGGTTTTGGTTTTACGACAATCATTTGAAAACCGCTCTATTGCTGTTTCCCTCTACAACGCAATTATAGGGCAATCCAGAGACCGATAATTGATAACACATTTTCAGGGTTCCATGTGTAGATTCATACATTTTTAATATCAACGCACTTTCGATTGAGTAAAAAAGGCTCAGAAGCATTAACAAGCGAAGATAAGATGTGTCCGTTAGACAAGGTCTTGCAAAACGAAAATCTCTAGTTCACAAGGTAGTGTTGGTATTAGAACTCAAATGTTTTTGGTCTGAACACTATGATACGCAATATTTGCAACAAAAACATTTACTTCGATTTTTTTTTTTTTTGTTGATCCAGGACTCGGAAATTCGTGCACCATCTCGGTTCGTTTGGACGAAGACCGGGCTGTTGTTTTGTCATTACATTTAAAGTTTCTTGCTCCCATCATTAAGTATGTTCGGAACAAAAATTTAGCAGAATGTTTCTCCAATTCGTATGGCACTAGGCAAGTTGTTTCGCAATGGCGACGGCCTTTGCCTAATCTTTAGTGCCAATATTTTTACTTTGGCAGAATTCGCCGTGTACCTCGTTTTTGAAGATAACTGGCAATGCGTGACATGTAGTTTTTTTGTCAAGGCATGAAATGTCCTGTTGTCAGAAAGATTACTCTTGCTCTGTTTTGAAAAGGACTTTAGGAACTCAATACGAAAAGGCAGTTGATAGCTTGTGTGCTTAGTAACCATTAGCCGAGAGTTCAAGGCTGAAGATTGCAAAAGGCACTTAGAGGAAAAAAACCTTTTACTGTAACTGAATTATTAATGGTTTTAGTTGAACAAGATAATGAAAGTAGGAATCAAAGCAGGAAAATCTGACTTTGGATATTTTAGAACTGCCACTGTGATCTTATATGGACACTTATGATGTTATCTGAGACTCGATATTTAAGAATCAGAATTAATTGGTCTTAAAGAGTGGAGCCTTGTAGAACGGCAAAATGAGTACAAATTAAATGAAAGGTACTGAGCATTACTTTCCTGTGGTTCTGAGGTTTGTTTTGCTGTACAAGTAGTTTCTAACTTTTAAGTCTGTGGATCATCAAATCCTAAAGTATGACCATTCATTTGAAAGACACCGAGTCGCACTTTCCCGTGATGCTGTTTATTTTGCATCACAAGGTATTTCTAAGATGAGAGTCAGTCTGGATAAAATCCAATTTGACCATTCATTACTTTTAACACGCACCGGCTCACTATTCAAGATACGTTCATTACAAACTAAAGGTAAGCAGCTCATTTTCATACCGTCTTTACGCGCTTTTGGCCCAGCCCTGATTTTCCAGTCGATAAATCAAATTCTTGAATGTCAAACACTAAGTAATAGTAAAATTAATGGCGTATTTCTGAGCTTTACGCCATAAAATCTGTTCCACTTACTCAATGTTGCAATGTCTCCAGTAGGTTGAAAGTTAAATCGTGAATTTTATCGTCTTTTCCCTTCATCTTTTCTATGTTATATCAACCAAGGTTTTCAAAATGTTTAAGATAACCGTGGATGGCTTTTTAACTTTTCGGTTCTCATGAACTAAATGTCTTCTTCGTTTGCCACAACCTGTTTTAGTCTCTTTCCTCTTTTGGTAGTGCGGAAATGAAAACTGGGGGAAGACTTTAAGTGTTGTTGTATATTTTTAAAAGGAAAAGGCACGGTGTCATAACAGCTTCTTACCTACAAGGGCATCTACTTAAGGACTACGGCGTAGGTTGTAAACTCGAAATTAGGAATTATGTTGAGTGGTGTCAAGTTTTCGTTTTTGTGAGAGTTGTGACTAAAGAATTAATAAATGCAAAATAATCGACATAGTCAACCTTTCCTACCTTTTTATATCATTTGATGGCAGATAGATGTTTTTAGTGGAGAGCATTTTCAGTGCAAAGTGTCATGAAAAATGGAAAGTTTTTAACTTTCTTCATAGAACTGCAAAAGATACTGCTACCGTCTGTAGTTTGCACTCAATGTTTAAACTTTGCCTCGGGGCAGATATCTCTCTTTTCCACTCTTTTATTGTTCACTAAAACAAAGGGCAGATATCTCTCTATATCACACGCAATGTTCCTGTGCAGGCAAATTCAAAATCCCTCTCCAAGCATACTGATGGGCTTCATTTTCTAGCATTCGATCAAATTCCTCCACGTTGCACGTAAAGTTTTAGACAAGCTTTGGAGAAATTCTTTTCCGGGTCTAATGTGTCAAGAATTTCCTTGATCTTTCAGAATAAGCGAACAATCTGGCTGATAGTTAAGTACTTAAGAAAGTGAACGCCTATTTCCGATTTCTCTAGAGGCTTTGTTGCAGTTTGTTGAAAGAAAAACTCTTTCGATTTTTTGCCGTATTCGACTGGCTCGGCAGCAACCGAGAAAAAAGCGTTAAACTTTTTTTCGTGTATTTCCGAGGTTATTATTCTTTCGTGAACGCGATGACAACGAAGGTATTTATTTCCGCGTCAATTTTCAGGCCTCAGTCGCCAACGGATGTGCGACATGTCTATTTGAAGCCAATGCTTATTGCGAAATTTGCGTGTAAATCAGCTCTCACGAACTTCGCTAAAACTTTTACTCCCGCGCAATATCCGTGTCAATACGTAAAAGGATATACTAGTCACGTATACTACTGCCACAAAAAATGACAGCATTCTATAAAGGACCAAGTCAAGTGGAACATTGCGATAATCCTTCCATTCTGCAATATTATTTATATTATCATGATTCTGACCAGAGGCTTTCAAACTCTTATTTGCTTAAGCAAAGTACACTGGTTCTTCCGGCTTTTTCTTCCTTGAGTGTCTCAAGCTGTCAATATGTTCTGATTTTATCAAACCGCCAAAGTTATTTTTAAAAACTCTCAAGTTTACACATGGGATTAAGAGCTGTTTTCTGAATTTTTCTTGGCAAAATATCTCAAGTCACACTAGCCGCGGATAAATAATGTTAGTTGTAGCTTACATTCGAAGTAGGTAAAAAAAACGTGGCAGAGATAAATTGATATTCTTAAGAAATGAAATGAGGCTTCAGTAGTGAATTTAATTATATGCTAAAATTATCTCCGATTTCGATGCACCTGTTAAAGAGCGAAACACAGACAAATATACCATCGATTTCCGAGTGATGCTCGTCGAGAAACGTCTACATTACGCTTAAGATACTTTCCAAAATAATCCATGCACTTTTCTTCGAGCTTTTTTCCTTCTGCCAACATTCTTACAAACAAACTCGCACGCAAACAATTTTAGTTTTCCTACCTTGTTTCAGTTTCAATTTCACGTTTTAAATCGCTCCACTTTGTTAATCAAAAAGACAGCAAATGCCTAAAAATTCTTTTCCTTGTTTTTTTCTTTAATTTCTAAAATTCTCTTTGTTTTTGTAATCAATTTTATCAATCCCTTTAAACCGTAAGCCAAACCTCGGGCCAGTATCTTTCTGAAGTGGTGTTCTAACCCCCACTGTGAAATGAAACCTGGGCCCTCGAGAGTTATTGTAAATTCCTCGGCTTCAGTTTTCCTTTTATGGAAATGTTCAAAGGCACTCGTGAATGCTTTCTGAATGTTTCTCGCAAGGTCGCGACCTGGCCTTGACCTTTTTTGTCATGAATTTCGTGGGTAGTTTGAAAATATGGTCGTAAACATCACACCAAACATCAATTGTTGTAACATTAGGTTGCCGTAGAAACGCCTCTTGCATTTGGTTCTGTTCTGAAAGTAGGAGAGATCCTAATTTTTGACCATTTAAATGAAATCTACTGAGCAGCATGCACTCTCCTTTGGTGCTGTTTATTTTGCTTCAAAAGCTAAGGTGACTAGAATCGCTTTTCTGATTTCCAGTTAACCTGAATCGCGTAGTCATATCCCTGTGGTGCAAATTAAGCAATGTCGCAGAACTTTCGGCATAAACCCATAAATTGTACCTACACCGGATAGCAAGAACATCCATCTTAAACTGACTGCGCGTGTGTCATTATATTTGGGTTCAAGTTCGATAATGTTTGTCAGGGGAGCTCTGGTTATGAATCACTTTCAGTACCAGTTTTGTTAAAATATCTGCAAAGCATTGGAGCATCGAAGACAGCAAAACTCAACGTTATCAACTCCTTGTGTGGGCCCATATCAGTTTGTATGTGTTTTCCAGAAACTTCCTATATGCCACATGATGTATTGCATGTATTTACCTTAAGATATTTCCTAATGATAAAGCGATCTAGAAGTGGCTTGTCTCATTTGAGGCCCTTGTAATACTTTAGGTCCTTTAAATTATTTGAAGTACTCTTCTGTCCTAAAGTCTCCCGCAAACATCCCTTCTCAAACGTCATGCATATCACATTAGCTCCTAATCTTGTGAAGTTGTTCTTCATTAAAGTTATCTTTAGTATCGAAACGACATAAGCTTTGTTCAAGTATGCGAATTTGTTAGCATGCACGAGGGTTCGCAATGGGCCGCTGTAAGTCAAAAACGGCGAAGAAGTAGAAGAAATCACGTCTTTCCTGACTTGCGCGTTGCAGTGCAAACGTTATGAGAAAATTGGTAATTGCACCTCATATGCACTCCCACGTGATGTCTTCTACTGAAAAGTACTTTCTCTAAACGAGGAAGTACCAAAAATGTAATACCCGCTGCGGTTCTTTTGCGTGCAATCTTTTCGCGCGCTGCGTGTGTCCGGCACGATACTCCTATCACGGAGGTGGTCCACTGTATGGCCACTTTTTGGAATTCCCTTCTGACGAACGCGTTAAAACAAAGGTTTCGTTAGTAACAAGGTACGACGAAAATGTCTTTTGTAAGATTAACAATGTTTACCTTTTGGCAGACGAGGAACTTGTAGGTCCTTCAATTTCACAGTATTCGGTGTAGCTGTAAACTATACACTTGTAAGTTTACACTGAAAGCCCCAACTGCCGCAACGACTAGATTTATGCCCAGGGGTCCAGTATTAAAGGCGTGTTTTAATAGCTATATTACACTTGTGAGAGTCCTGTATATCCTGAACACTTATCAAAGTTCTCAATGAATGCTTTTCGGCCCAATTTCATTTCTGTGTACGTTTCCCTGTTAATCCCTCGATCATGGCGAAAATACCCAAACAAACGTAACGTTTTTCGGCCCTATTATTTACCAAAGGTGGTCGAGATAAAACTTCCTCGTACAGTGTCAATACATTTTCGATCGAAAAGGAGAGGAGGACAAGGAAAATCATCTACGGATCATTTCAAGAGGTGTCAAATCAGTGGTATATCGATCCAAATTAAATGTCAATGTACGGTTATGAAGACATGTGATGAGAAGAGGGAAATTAATCGACTCTTCTTTATGTTTTTACGTATCAGTTGTTGATTTACGTCCAATTTCTCAGTCATCACAGTACCACAGCACAAGGAAGCATACATGGCTTTCGCTATATTGTCCGGTTCAATTAGTAGGCGGAAAACGATCATCTATTTGCCATCGATATGTCAGTTCGTCTTTGCGAATACTTGCAATGTGCTAATTCTAGACAACCTCTACTTTAGAGAAAAACATTGAAGAGTATTCTTTTGTAAACGATAACACTGTATTTATTTGAATTTTCACACTTAAGGAACTGGGCCCAGTTGTTCGAAAACTGGATAGCGCTATCCGCCGGATAAATCACTATCCAGTGGATAAGTCATAGTGAAACCAATTGCGCTATCCAGGAGATAGTGATTTATTCGGTGGATAGCGTTATCCACCTTTTGAACAGCTGGGGCCTGATCTATAGACTAAAAACAGCACCAGGAAAGTACTGCTTCGTACCTTTTATCCCAATGGTTACTCCTAAAGGTTCTACCGACAGACTCGAAAGTTAGAACCACCGTGCATAACATTTGAACAGCTCGATGAAACTGCTGCTGAATAGCTAGCCTTAATTTCGTTGGGGCATCCACCCAAACTCTAAAAGTTGTAATTACGACAGGAAAAAAGAAGTTCCTTTGCTTTCAAGAGCCACACTTAGATTTGATAGTTGACTCAAATTCAACTAAAGCTATTTAATTCATCGTGGACTCTTCGAAACAAAAATACTAGGCGTTTTCCTTTTTTCCTGTTCTTCTACATTTCAAAATCACTTTGGCGCGAAAATCTGACGCGGCTGCCGACCCTCTGGGTATCCGAATCCAGACTATTCAGAGCACTTGTTCTCAGCTCACCTCGGCAAAAATCATGCATTCCGTTTTTGAATTATATGTTCGTTTGGAGAACCTTATCGCAGTTATCATTTAATCCGCATACGGAAGAGCTCATGGAAAGATTGTATTGTACAGCAACCCAAGGCTTTTTTCAGTGGAAGTCGTTTTATCACAGCGGTTTGTTGGTACCTTATAAGTTTCTTAATTCTATATCACCTACAGTAAGACAACAATGTTACTTAAGATTCAGAAACGCCAAATAAGGAAATTTTTCGCACTTTAATTTGCGTAATTGCATCTTCTATAAAGTGCTTATGGTAGCGTAGATGTATTATATCTACGATCAAGTTTCCCGAGGCGGAGATTTCACTTTAAATGAAGGCAAATGTAGAAGTGCAGTCAAACTTTCACACTGGATTCGCAGACTGATAAGCTTTAGCAGCAGTTCGGCTTTTCTTAAAGAAAGGACGAGTGCGACTTATCAGCACTGAGTGTAGCCCACACTTTTCAATGCTCTAGAAGCTCTCCTTGAGTCGGATTTTGCATTTATGACAGACAATAATTATTGTTGTCCGAGTTATTGAAATTTCACACCTCAAAGATTGCACAGCAATAAAGCTCTTGAAACGTCTGTAACACAAGCAATATCACCAATCTCTGCACCATTAATTGCCAAAGTTTTGTTTATACCTCGTATTGGGCCTTCGTCCTAAAATTGATCTAAAATTAGCTCCTCAGAAAAGAAAAACCTGTATAAAATGGAGATGGTTGCCTCAGAAACCACTCAATTAACACCTGTTGCCTAGTAACTGTGTCAGTGAATCAAGTGTGATATTATGTCCACCTTCCGTACTTCCAAAAATTACATTCACACCATAGTCACCCATCATGGACTAAAACAAATCTCAAACTTCCACGTGATTTTAACATCCGAGAGTTTTTTTTTTTCTTACAAAACGTTAGACGAGACATTTTTTTCTTTTTGCTCTGCAAGTGTTTTCCGTGCAAACACTCTTAATGGTTGCACATTTATTATCGGATATCACAGAAGAATTGACCCCCAAAATCACTCAAGTGTACCTGTCGCTTCAAACGTTCCGCATTTTACATTCTCAATATATACACCTGAATCACTGTGACCTTTGCTACCTGCTGCACTTAAGTATCCAAACCGCAAAACACAATGACTAAGTTTCATTGGGAGCGTATTGAGTTCGTGTTGTGCTAACTCGAGTGTTTATAACAGGGTATTGACTCTGCGACTTAATTTTTTGTAAGTTCTCTCTGAGACTGCGAACTCTTTTTAGTACTGATCAGTTTTATCTGGTTTAAAATACAGGCAGCAATGTGAAACGCTGTTTCCTTTTGGACATCAAATCTATTGTAGTTCTCCTCTACAGATTTATTTGGACCATTAAACTTTTCGAGTGTCGCGAAAATTGCGCAATGTTCAGACCGCAAGCTTTGCCAGACCTTAGTCATCGTGAACTTAACGCCTTCTTGAGTTTCGGCGTAAAAAAATTGACAACTGATAGACCTTTTTATGGCTCCATTGTTATGACTGCCCTGATCGTTTTTTTGGAGACTGGTCTGTTTCTTTCAAAATTTGTCTTCCTTAAGCTGAAGGCAATGAAAAAGATGAAGGACAAGTTCCACCGAGACTGTCCCTGTCCTGAATTGGACATGCACTATGCGACCTAATCGTAGCTAAAAGGGTGCATAATGTTTATCCTTCAACTGAAAGCTACTGAAACGAACTATTTCCGGTGCCCAGTTTTTCTGCAGTAACTTAGGTCGGTGTCGCAACATGAAGCTCGAAATCTCACCTTTGTCCAAAAGTGCAATTTTGTTTGCTTTTAGGTAACCAGATTAGCATTTTCACAAAAAATTGGAATCCTAGATTCCTGTAACATCGAGTCTCCATGTCAGTTGTTCCATTCCAATTGTTCTTCTTTGAATTGCTGTTGAGCATGCGCGCTTTTTGCTCGCAAACAGACTTGTTTGGTGAAGAACGTTGCGCAGAGATTAAAATTGTTATACTCGCTCTCATAGAGTTTATACTGTAAGGGATTTGTACATGAAAACGGCTGGCATATAGAGTTGTCTCCAGTTAAAAGATCTACCTGATTTTGGGCGCAAATTTCATTTCCATAATAATTATGACCCTCTTGAGTATGAGAAGCGTTTCCAAGTACCCGACCCTCGAAAAAGTTATTTGTAAAATAAAAGCGGAAAGGGTGTGGCATCGGATCCTTGCGGCGCCTTGCAAAAAATAATCATTTCTAAACAAAGAGTTTGCTTCTATTGAGTTGTATAAAAACGTCATTTGATTTGGCATTTTTCGATTCAAGTGTCAGTAATTTGACTCAAATAAGTAAGCTCAAGCAGACTTAAATGACTAGGCTATGGATCATGGCTCTTTGAAACTCCGGACCTAATTTGCATCTAAAAAAATTTTATATAAAGGGTAAACAGTACAGAATAGAGTGTGGTCAGATAAGTAAAATGGGCAAGTTCTAGACTTTTGCGTTCAAGAGTGAGTTTTAAGGTTTAACCCTTTTGAGTTATGATTTTTGGCTAATGACTTGAACTCTTTTCAGTGCGTTGTAGCAAGCAAAATTTACATACAAAACTTTTAAATATCGCCAGCCGGGCTAAATCATTTATTAGGATTTGAAAAAGCGTTGTTTTATCAGCTAAATGGCCAGATTTGGAACCTTTTGTCCAAGAATGGGCTTTAGTAAGGTTTTTGATTTTGAGAAGGAGTCGCGAATTATATAAAAGTTTGCATGCAAAGTAGGTTCCCGCAACACCACGTGCCGCTTACGCCAGAAGAAGTGATCTCGTTGGACTTTGCTCGTTTTGCCATGTCGCCTTCACCTTTACGAGCATGATACTTGACAAATTGTACCCGAGTCATCAAACGTAATAAATCCTCCAAAAAAATTCCCTTATCAATATAGATGAAAAGCGGTTGATTTCTTTTGTTTTGGCTTTGTGACCGTTCATCACCAATATTTCCTCTTGCGCACGCAAGTTTTGCTGTTTTTAGGTCAAAAGTTTGCAAAAATAATTTCCTTTTGCCTCAAAATCTACTCCATGGCTAGAAGATGGACTAATTTTGGTACGAAAGACTTAAAGTAACACGTTTTAGACCATTCCGTTCAGACGAAGTGTAACAATTTTGCTAAATGAAACACTTTTTGTTAATTTTTTTTTTCATCGTTAGGTTCTGTAACTACAAAAGACGACAAATAACGGTAGATAAAAATACAATAATGTAACAAATGCTGTGAAGGAAATTTGGACCGGTCTGGCGTAAGATAGAACGGCACAATATCCTCTCGTGTTTATGGCAATTTAGCTTCTAATTCGAGAGATAATGATCTAAACAGACCGTTTTGCGGTATTTAATTGCATTTTTGTGTCGAGCAAACTGTGAAACTATGCTTTTTTTTTGGGGGGGGGGGGGGAAGGGACAATGGTAAGAACTTCACTTTGCCGTTAACTGATCAAATTTTTTTCTTTCTTAAAAAATAGAGCCGCAATTCGTGCATACAAAACATAGGGACCGAGAAAAACTGCTTTTCCACGGTGCAGATACACGCTCCAATACAACGAGGCTATTTTCCAGAGCATATTAGATTACTTTATATTTAGAACACAATTTACTTATTTCAATTATTAAAATATCACGTTCAAAGGTATTCCTTACGCCATCTCGAACGCGCAAAAATGCGAAGCATTGAGAAAATGCTTCTGTGGCTGCTAAATTACCACAGCATACGTCATCCACTTCTAAAAGGAGTTAATATTACACAGAACACTCTATCTAAGCTACTGTTTAAGAAAGTTCCGACACTGACAGAGTCAAGAGATTAATTTGTCATGATTTGTAATTTGTAAATTGACAAAGGTGCTGGGCTTACAAACTATCAAACATTTCTATCTATAGCTGATCTCACCCGGTGCCTTGTAATCTTAAAACAGTGCTGTTTTAATGTAACAAAAAAACTTAATGAGGCCTTTAAATATGATGCAAAACTAGGAGTGCATCGTACGTATTTGAGCTCAAAAAATATCACAAAATAAGTTGAATCTTACATTATTTATAACCCGTAACAAAGTTTCAGAACCCACTTTTATAAATTTCTGTGATGGCAGAGAGGATTTGAAATTGAAGTGATTTATTCCCTGCCCACAGCCACGTATCCGTTTTCGTTTTTATTCGCGGATTGTCCTTTCGTCCATACGTATCCGACGAAAACGGTGACCGTAAACGCAACTTTTTCGAAATCTCTCACCAGAGTGGACACTTTAGAGAACGCAATGTTTGTGTTTCCGTGTGGACAGTGAAAACAAAACTTTTCAAAAACGACGACATCACATTATTGGATCCTGCCTACCTCGTCCGTCACTGACCGCTCCAAGGATCAACCTTAAATGCAAAATGGTGCAAAATTTTGTTTGGCATAATTCCCAGTCGACATTTTCGGAGGTCTTGGCTACATGCCCTTGCCTTCAGTTACATCTACCAGGTTTTTGTCCTGACTGTGACATCTTTAAAAGACATTTCCTTGTAAATTCCATTTTTTTTTTAATTTGTTTCGCAAATACAGGCAAACAAAGCGAGTAAAAAATAGCGCGAATTTCTGTCTTGCGGGCTCATTGTACTGAGAAATGCGCATGCTCCTTCAGCGGCGTTGGCGTTTCGAATAGTTGTCCAGTCAATATACTTACTTGACCCATCACAAATTGCAACAGAAGATTTTTCTTCACCATTGATCTCAGAAAAGTACATGAATAAACATATCAAAAGTCTAGAACATGCTAAGAAGGGGAGATACATTTTTTTACTGAGACCATATACCATCCACAAGAACAGCATGAAAACGAGGCTATCTTCAGGGTTCGTACGCCTTTAAGCTCTTTAAATTCCATGACCTTTTCTAGCTTCCCACCTTAAGTTTAGCTGTCACGTAAGAAAATTTTCAAAACTATCCTTACTTTTGGATATTTTCTGACATAACTCAGATCAAATTTTAATAAATTAACGACCTCGGTCTGTCAAACTTCCGCTTGTTTGATAGAAATTAAAACTCGTCTATATTTCACTTTATCCCTGCTTTGACAACTGCAAGGATTTATAATTATAATTTCCTATGACTTTCCATGACTGACCATAAAATTCCACGCTTTCCAGGCCCGGAGAATGAAATTCTTAAATTCCATGACTTTCCAGGTTTTCCATGACCTGTACAGGGCTGGCAATCCCCAAACTCTTCAAATATTTAGAATTGATAGGGATGGGATGATAGATGACGTGATTTATGATAAAGTCTTATTGCGTCTTTTACGCAAAAAGAAATTACATTGTCATTCAACTTAGGCTAAATTTTAAAACGCACGAAAAAGATGTCATTGGCATTGCAACATTTGATTTGATTGGTTTATTTCGGATCAATCACACTATTGCTCAAATTACAAATCGTCAATAGCAAAGCTTGCAAGAACTGTTTATCGGAGTTTATGAGAAAAATTAACTTTTGAATTTATTTTTTTTATCTATGTTAAAATAACTCAAAACATGCAAGGTATTTGAAATTTTATTGTTG
>NC_090893.1:32020072-32027572 GCF_036669925.1 Montipora capricornis
CATTGAATGGAGCAGTAACAAATAGCTTAAATTTACGGCTACGTGCATATTTTTCCTCAAGTTTCCTTTAATTTATTTTTTTTAAAGTTAAGTTTAGTGTAATTATTTCTAGATTATTAGTCTTTGAAGTCATAGCTAATCATTTATCTGTAACCTATCTGCCAAGTATGCTTTTCAACATAATTTTTCTTGATGCTATTATCCTGGAAAACAAACTTGAGTCTGACTTTCTTGTAATGAACTGGTGTAGAGTTTTCAGTTCTTGCTCTCTAAAAGTCCTCGTAGGACTTCTATTACCAGCAACTTCACCGTAGTTTACGGACGAGATATGCACATAAGAGAGAATAAGATTTTTTCCCGCATGCTAAATCTTGTGAACTGTAAAGCTTCGAGGGTGGCTACACATGTAGCAAGAATGATCAAGGATTAATTTGTAATATATGAACAGGATTCCTTGGGTGTAATATTTCAATCGACGCTTCTTTCAAACTCAGTATACCTTATGAACTCCCTATAAGCTCTCTCTTGTGTTTATAAACCACTTTTATTTCTTTTTCTTCCCCAAATCATCTTAAAATTATTGGAATTTGTTTAAGTGGAAGCTAACCAGCGCTTTATTATCGGCTAATGACATTTTAATATCTTTACATCAATGTATCTATAATTCGTCAACCTTGAGTTTGCGATTGTTGTTCCTCTATAGCTTATATTTTGTTTGCTTGTTTGTTTCTTTAAGCTATTCATTCAGCTGATTAAAAACAGCTTGAAAACTTGACGCAGGATTTCGTATAACGTTCTCTCAGCATGTTTCCATCCTCTGAGTCAAAATGTACATTAATTAAAAGAGCTGGTTACTACTCAGTTCGGTGAAATATAAGCCGGGAATGTAAGAAGCTACTTTCAAAAAGAAATTAAGTCTTTTTCCGGAATAGCAATTGTCTGAGGGATTGATTTTTCAATATTTCGCTGAGGAAAGATTTCGAAAACGTGAACACCAGCTAGAAGACAGCGAGAAGGTTTGTTGAGGTGATTTTCAAAGTTAAGTCTCGACAGATACGTATTATTTTCCTTGATCATTGAAAAGAAAACAACTAATTGCCCAATTCCTTGTTTCCGCTGCAGACAAGAACACGCTTAATTGATCATTCTCGAATGAAATCGTTTCGTATAATCCGAAGTTCAAACGCGATGGGCCCTTTGCAGCCGGCGATCGCATGGCACAAAAACCACCATACTGGAGAGCAAATTGTGCGCTGGAACATCTAAAGCAAAAAAAAATTGATTTATGTTGCTTCGTTTTAGATGCCCCAGTGCGCATTTTGCTTTCCAGTATGGCGCTTTTTGTACCATGTGATCGCCAGCTGACAAGGGCCCATTGATCAGTGGTCAGATTTATTGATAGCTCATTTGGTACAGCAGTGTTTAGCGCATGCGCACGGCCATCAGTTCGAGTCTTGCGCATGGAAGCCTATCTCTTCAAGCTTTGCTCTCAATTGGTCAAGTTACTTCCAAATATGAAATAGCCTGCAGAGCAGGAGTTTTTTGGCAGGCGGACGCTTGTTCAAGGTCCAACGTTTGTAAGAAGCCGCCATTTTGAAAGCAAAGAGCCGGTAGATGATTGGAACGAGGGCCCCTTCCCCCACTACCATTTCCTATTGTCCTCCTCTTACTCAGGCCTCGCTTAGTCTCGCTATCCAAGATGTCGGCCAAAACCAAAATACGCCAGCCCTGCTTTGCAGGCTAAACATGAAATCATTTCCATGACATGTGCACTCCGTCAGTTCACGCTTCGCTTCGTGAAAATAGGAAGCACAGCCTCTATAGACTACTAATCCATTTCGTAAAATCAACAAAAAAGCGTATGGTATTGATGAAAAATAACAATCTAGTGATAGGTCAATGGCACAGGCTTACCTCACGAAAAGGCATCATTTATGGAATACAGCATCTCTCGGGCGCTGACTGGAGTGGACTAATGGGACAGTGCCGGACACTTTTTGCTGTACGATTAACGGCTGCGCCGGAATACTTTTTAATTCTCTATAAGTAGTTTTGACATGGGAATTTCTTTTGAAGTTTTCAGAATCGAAGAATAGAATTGTTGGGAAAAACGATAGATAATCGTGCTTGCTTTGAAGATGATAACTAAATTATGTCTACGTGCGCGCCGCTACTTGACGTTGAAAGTTATGCGTATTTAATTATAAGATTGGCTGTGCATGACCGCTTAATTACCAAAGGGAAACTTGAAGACGAGTGATTTTTCCTTTGGTCATATGTGCTTATAGTTAACGTTTGGTGACACCGCGACTTTTTCGTGGAGCGATTCTCACGCCGGTTGAGTGTCTCGACAGTCTTCTGAAACTCACACCTCCTTCCCAACCAATCCGACAAACGAAAAAAGAGCAATTGTGATTGGCTGGCGAACGTTTTCTCGCGTATCTTGTGCCGGCTCCACTGCACTTTCACTGCACTTTTTTCTGCACTTTTTGGGATTAAGTGAATCACATGATTTCGACTGCAATTTAGAATAGACAAGCACGATTATATTTTTCAAAGGCTAACCAAATTGCACAAGCCCGTAGGGCGAGTGCAAATGATTTGTGATCTTACTTGATAAGAAATACTATCCCAAATTGCACGATCTAAATCATGTGTTTCGCTTGTTTCTCTGTTTTCCCCTTGTTGTGTTTTTGTCATGTCTTGACTCACTACTCCCGTCTACATTAACGGTATTTGTTGAAAAAATGGCAACCTTGATTGATATTGTTAGTGTTTGTTGAAACTTGGAGGCCAAAAATTAAAAAAAAAAAAACTCCGAATTAAAACGTTCTTACTTTCTCCTAAACTGTCCACCATTTTGTTTTGTTGCGCGGGCTTTCGCGTCTTTCCTGTCAATCAATTTAATGTCAACTTTCTGCACTCTTAGGGATTAATTGACGTGCTCTCAGCCAATGAGCACACTGAGGTTTTTTTCGCGTATATTATTAGATCTATTATAACATCCTACTCTTTCATGTCTGTAAAGCCAAAGCTAATGAATATACCCATAATTAACTTCATAGTTAACTTAGTGGTGGTTATTTCGTCTGATAGTAAAAACAGTTAAAAACACTCTACTTAATGTGACGTCCCTGTAAGGAATGTCCCTGGGGATTGAATGGATCTATGCTTTGACCCAGAGGAGGAATGAATAGTATCCCAGACGTCTTTTCGGCATCTCGTTCCAACGGGAATAGCAAAATGGCGCGCTCGGTTGAAGAAATACACGATCTTCTTCGTGATTGTTTCGTAGGTGAGTGATTTGTGCATGTCAATACTTCATCACTTTGTATTTAATTTCTGATATTTATTCATCAAGACTCACGGAATACTACTCATATTTTGATAATTCAAAATGTGGTTGTTCACTGACCTGAAGAGCGGCAGCACTTTTCTACGGGTGACGGGTGGCGAGTGGGGGTCAAAGAAGTAAGATAATTTCAACAAACTGCGCTATTTGCAACGCGACGTTTCTCATTTCCTGAAACGTTCAAAACTTCTCAACATTAATGTAGATACCCTAAATGTTCGAGTGAAAGGTATTTTTAGCTTCAGTTTCCAGTCCTTAACATTCAGTTTTATAGCCCTACTAAAGTATGGCTCAAACGTAACATTTAGCGCCGTTGAATGGAGCGTTTTTGCGCAGAAATTGCAATTCATGTTTTTACGTCAGTGGTTACTAAAGAATTGGTCTGGCATTCTAAGTTATGCATGGGAATTCTGACTGACATCATGATTCACGACCCGCGTGCAGGAATGTGACACGCGTGGAATGCGTGTGTCGCGGTTTCGTTGGAAACGGTGGTAGTTCGAAGTCAGTTTTAAAAATTGAACACAATTTTCTTTTTAACAAAAATTCCGTTTAAAGGAGAATTTTAAAATTAATATTGATCATGTTCATGGGTCTGTTCGCTGCACTGTGTACGGCCAGGCACGACCAAAATAGGAGTAGTTGGGAGGAGTGGTGATTTTCGAATTTTGGAAACCTTTGGGCAAGATTTTTTTTTCTGTATAACCCGCAACAATTTGAAGTTCGCCGATTTGACAGAAAGTTTTTCAGATTTTGTGGCATTGACACCCGAAGAAAGAGCAGAAATATTTTGAATTAGTATCACCCAACTAGTGGAATAATGCAAACCCTGCATTTTGATTGGCTAAGCTACTAGATGACTAGTCCTCGAGTAGCGAAAAGCGTGACGCTTTCTTTCGTTTTATTCCCAAATAAATATTTCTTCAACTTGCATTTGCTAACTTTGTTATTGCCTTTTCTGTCCGACTGGTTGGGCTTCGCCTCATGGGCTGTTACCCATGGGCTCTTACTTGAGTTAACTGTTACTGCTAAAAGATTAACATATTATTTTTCATAGACCTCATTCATTTCAACGATCTCGCTATGGCTGGCAATCTCGTACCCAGAGTCCTCGGGCTTTTTGGTCAGCGGGTGAGCGCCCGGAATGACCCTGGAATAATGGACTTGAACTATATCTTTGATTGGCCGCTTGCGTAACAATGGCAGTCCGACAGGAAGTCGGTAAGGAATTCGAAAGCTCCAGAATTTGGTGGGAGCTTCAAAATCTAAAACTATTTTCAGTGCTGTTTGTTTTTTCTACCCCAGAAACATGGTAGTAGCCAAAACGCGGGGCCGGGGCCGGGGTCGGGGTGCCTTTTTTTTCCCCTTTTTTGTTTCAGTATTGTTGTTTTCGAATGACCGGCATCTTTCCTTCATTTATGGTGGAAATTAGTCAAAAACATTAAGGAACTTACGGAGGTTATGAAAGTTCTTAAGGGACATCTTAGTTCTTTTTTCTTGAAATCGGACGTTGTTTTTTTTTTTGTTTGTGTTTTAAAATCGAAGTTGGTTTTTGCGAGCATCTGACTTAGTCTTTCCTAAAATCGGAGTTTGTTTTTCGAAATTATTAAAGATAATTTCCGAAATTGCTGAAATTGGAGTTTATATACGCCAACTGCCAGAAACACTGAAGACTCGCTGAATAAAATAGCATTGTAATGTTTACTTCGTGAGAAAAAAAAAACAGAATCGCAGTTCCACGATGATCGTCACGCAGTCACGCAACCTTCTCATTTGCTTGTTTGTTCGTGTTGATGTCATGTTCTTGTTTGTCTTTACTACAACCGGTTTGTTGTATAAAGCCAGAGTCGCACGGGAACTTGCTAGTCAATTCTATTCGGACGTCAAGGGATCGAATGCAATATCAGGATAAAAAACACAACAACATTGAAAACAATTTTGCGAAAACAAGGAACTGAGAACGTTGTGTGACGACTATCGTGGAACTGTGGCGTTCTTCTGAAGGAAGGCAAGAAAGTGAATGCAAAAATTACATGAGCGAAAGCTCCAATAATTCTCTTTTAAAGAATAAACACGGACCAAACACACGAAAAAACTCGTATGAAGCCGTACGGAAACACGACTGAACTCTTCTTCAGGCCAAACAGGTTACCCGACTCTTTGTAAAGTTAGCACACCACCCAACTCTCTCTCAGGTCGAACACACAACCAAACTCTACTTCAGGTCGAACGCACGACCAAACTCTTTCTCAGGTGGAAAGCAGGACCAAACTCTTTTTCCGGTCGAACAGAGGATCAGACTCTTTTTCAGGTCGCACCCACGAACTAATTGAAAGAGCTGTGAAGAAGCTGAAAGCCAACAGGGCAGCCGGCCCAGACGAGATACCTCCCGAGGCCTTGAAGGCAGACACAACCATGACAAGCAAGGCACTACATGCTCTCTTCGAGAAAATCTGGACCTCAGACGAAATGCCCAATGACTGGAAGCACGGACACCTGATAAGTTACCCAAGAAGGGGAACCTCAAAGAATGATCTAACTGGAGAGGAATCACACTCTTGTCGGTAACAGGGAAGGTCTTCAGCAGAATCCTACTGGAGAGGATCAAGACAGAAGTGGAGAAGGAGCACGTACTACGCGACGAACAAGCAGGCTTTCGGCAAGAACGATCGACCTCGGGCCAAATCGCAACACTCCGCAATATCATTGAACAGAGCCTTGAATGGAACACCACCTTGTATACCATCTTTGTGGACTTTGAAAAGGCCTTCGATAGCGTGGATCGAGACACATGGTGGCAGCTGCTGGCCTACTATGGCATCCCGGAGAAGATCATTAAGCTGATCAGGATGACTTTTGAACCATCAACATGCCAAGTGGTCCACAACGGCTCTTTGACTGAACCCTTCACCATCACAACCGGAGTTCGACAAGGGTGCTTGCTATCACCTTTTTTATTTTGATTGTTATTGATTGGATCATCCGCGAGACCACAAAAGACAAGAAGAGAGGGCTGCAGTGGTCATTGATGGAGCAACTAGAGGACATTGACTATACAGACGACATCGCCTTAATTTCGCAACGCCACACAGACATGAAGGAGAAGCTACTCAAGCTTGACGAAGAAGCCAGGAAGACGGGACTGAAGATCAACGTGAAAAAAACGAAGAGTTTGAGGCTCAACCACACAAGCGTAGCTACATTCACCATCCGGCAGGACACCATCGAGGAAGTTCAAGACTTTGCCTAACTGAGCAGCACTGTGTCCACAGAAGGCGGAACTGATCAGGACATCCGCATTCAGGTAGGAAAAGCTGCAGGAGTCTTCAATACCCTTCGACCCATCAACACGAAGCTTCGTATCTACAACTCCAATGTGAAAAGCGTCCTTCTATACGGCTGTGAAACTTGGAGAGTGCTGAAGTCATCGATGGCCAAGATACAAGTCTTTATGAACCGCTGCCTCCGCCAGATCCTTGGAGTGCGGTGGTACGACAGGCTGAGAAATGAAGAGCTGTGGAGAAGCACATCCCAAGAGCCAATCGAGCAACAGATCATTTGGACACACGCTGAGGAAACCTGCAGACAACGTCACACGAAGAGGGCTACGGTGGACACCCCAAGGGAAGCGAGGACGGCCGAAGACCACCTGGCGGCGCTCAACTGAAGCCGAGGCGAAGTTCGCTGGCCTGAAGTGGGGACAGCTCGAGCGGAAGGCCCTGAACAGGGGGGGATGGCGAACTCTGGTGGACGACCTATGTTGAGTACGACTAACCCACGACCAGACTCTTCCTCAGGTCGAACACACGACCAAACTCTTTGTAAGGTCGAACACACGACCATACTCTTTCTCAGGTCGAACACACGACCAAACTCTTTCTCAGGTCGAACACACGACCAAACTCTTTCTCAAGTCGAACACACGACCAAACTCTTTCTCAAGTCGAACACACGACCAAACTATTTTTCAGGTCGAACACACGACCAAACTCTTTCTCAGGTCGAACACACGACCAAACTCTTTCTCAGGTCGAACACACGACCAAACTCTTCCTCAGGTCGAACACACGAACAAACTATTCTCAGGTCGAACACACGAAGGGGGCAAAGTGAACGGAATAGCGAAAACGAAACAACTACAGACAGAA
>NC_090893.1:32030072-32032572 GCF_036669925.1 Montipora capricornis
CATCCTGCACATGTAAATTTGTAAACCACCTAGGAACGGAGCGCATTTGGGATCGAGTCCTTCACACTGAACATGTTACTTAACTTGTAGGAAGTGAAGGCTAATTTAATTTCTAAACCCTTACAATATTTCTTGGCGATAATTTTGATTTTTCGTTGCGCTTTAAAGGGAAAAGGGGCCAATATAAGCTAATTTAAAAATCCCTTGGGTCGTTCCCTCAGAATGGTCCTGCCGGGATGCATCAACTGAGGTGTTGTGAACCTTGTAGAAGGTATTGATTACAACTCTTTGTGCAATGTTACATGGAAACAATTTTTCATAAGAATAGACGATAACTGCTGGGTGTCGGTGTGAAAGGCGCTCCAAGTGTTTTTTATTTTAAAGGCCCTATCCACTAAGGTACGAATGACACCAATTTTGTAGGAAAGGGGTGTAAAACTGAACAAATTGGTGAGCAGCCCCGTGTAGGTTTTCTTCAGAAATACATATGTTACTAGAAAATCGGGGCGACTGTTGACAACGAGTAAATTCAGAAAGGATAGTTTATGGTTCTCTCTCTCCATAGTGAACTTGATGTTAGTATGTTCTAAATTGATGAAATCAAAAAAATGTGAGGCATCATTGTCGTTGTTAAATAAACAAAACGTATCGTCCACATATCTGCGATAGAAAAGAACTCAGTTCAGGGCCCTTATATTTTTATAACCAATCTTTCTCATGGTGACCCATAAAAAGATTGACAAGCACGGGAGCGAGAAGAGAACCCATGGCTACACCGTCCGTTTCAAGTTCGCTATGGAGAAAGAGGAGAACCATAAACTACCCTTTCTGGATGTCCTCGTTGACAACAGTCACCCGGATTTTCTAGTAACATGTGTTTCGGAAGAAAACCTACACGGGGCTGTTCACCAATTTTTTCAGTTTTACACCCTTTTCTTACAAAATTGGTGTCATTAGTACTTTAGTGGACAGGGCCTTTAAAATAAACAACACTTGGAGTGGCTTTCACACCGACATCCAGTAATTTTAAAAACATCTATTCTTATGAAAAATTGTTTCCCATGTAACATCGTACAAAGAGTATAGTTAATCAATACCTTTACAAGGTCCACAACATCTCAGTTGATGCATCCCGGCAGGACCATTCTGAAGGAACGACCAAAGGATATTTCAAGTTACGTATCATGTTCAGTGTGAAGGACTCGATCCCCAATGCGCTCCGTTCCCAGGTGGTTTACAAATTTACATGTGCAGGATGTCATATAACTGTTATGTCGGTGAAACCACTCGACATTTTGGCACCAGGGTTCGTGAGTACTTATCCTCTGCTTGGATCGCAATTCCCATATCTATAAATATCTTCAGGCTTCTGAGTCGTGTAAGAATCTATGTTCTTTCAATTGTTTTTCCATCTTAGACTCGGGTCTCACTTATTTCCAACTGAAGATCAAAGAAGCCCTTCATATTGAATGGGAACGAACCCAATTGAAACATGTTAATTTAACACTCATTACTATTTGTATTCAACATTTTTTACAGTTTTGTACTCGCACCTTTATTTTCCCACTCCGTTGTAACCCTTAAGTATTATGTAACCTTTTTTCACTGATTTGTAACTATTATTCTACAGTTTGTGATTTACACCTACTTGCTATCTACTTTATATGAAGCCAATTACTTGTAAACATCCCTCAACTGAAGATGGATACTGAGCATCCGAAACATGTCTTGCAAATTTAAAAGTTGTGTCGTTTTTTTTTATGTTTGACTTCAATCTTACTGCTACGAAAATTTGATAAAAGGAATCGCTATGCATAATGGGATACTATTCATTCCTCCTCTGGGTTTGACCATGGACAGCAAATCTGACTCTTGACGGAATCTTTCAGTGTTTTGGCGATTGAACCAAGTTTTTAGCAACCGGGAGCTTTGAAGAAGTTTCGAAAGTTTGGGAGTTCAGTTTCTTCACATCTGTTAGGGTTTCTTTCTATCGCCCACTGGGTTCTTTTCCACACATTTTCAGGGCGCTAATCAGTAATAGTCCACTTTCGATATATTAAAATTTAGTCCTAAACAAATTTCTTCATCTCGAGCCTCTGGGGAATAAACTCATTCAAATCCTTGTATTTATTCCCCAGAGCCTCGAGATGATGCCTTTTGTTTAGGACTGAATTTTAATATATCGAGAGTGGGCTATTGTTCGATCAGTACCAGTGCGTTTTATACAGGTTTGTTGAATTAACATTCAAATCCATTCTTTTCACAATATTCATATTGGGAAGGAAGTCACCACTTTCCTCTTTTCGAAAATGAACTTCACTGTGACAGTATAAATGACCGAATTTTCCCCATTTCAACATGAGAAAGAAAGTCCTTGTATGCGCTTGATACGTCTAAATTCTTGATATTTAATTGACTTTCAAAATGCCGTGCGTGGAAGCTAAAATTAGAAATCAGGAAAGTGAATTTTATGCAGTGCCTTGTTCAGGAACAATTTATT
>NC_090893.1:32037572-32047572 GCF_036669925.1 Montipora capricornis
CGCTACGGTTCTAAAAACGAGTGAAAAGATTTGAATCTAGATTATATCAAGAGCCATAATGGGACAGAGAGCGAATCTTAGGGCGTTGGCCGGGATATGTGAATTTCACTATAGTTATTTTTAGAGATTGTAATTAACGGAAGTCTAATTCCTGAGAGGTCCGCATATTTTAATCGATACGTGTCAGCCAGTTGTCAGCCAGTGTAATGGGGCATTGTAATGGAATTGTAATATGGCGACTGTTGAATATTCAACATGACCTATTCGACCGGGATTTACAGGCCTCTAGATTTCGGCATAAATTTTTCCAATGAGCCTGTCGAAGGGCCTGATGAGTGCGTTTCACAAAAAGAAGTTGCAGTTAGTGGCCCTACTCGCAAGCGCAAGATTAGAGATGTTTTGTCTTCCGAAGAAGACTCCAATTCTGTTTCCGTCGCCGGGAAAGCCGTGAGAAGAAGTCCGCGTATCGCGGTTAAAGCTTTAAAAGATCTTCTTGAAAAGAAACAGAAGAAAGTCAAAGAATCAACCCAAGAGCAGTATCTTCGGGAACTCAGGGCCTCCAAAGAAGTCCAGATGTTAAGAAAACTAGAAGAACAAGTCGATCAACTCGACGCTTCGCTGCACTGTGAAATCATGGAAGCGATATCCGGTCATCACCGAAGTGCAGCTCTTAGCGTTTATCCTCGCAAGGAGAAAACCTTCAGTCAAGAACTTGCAGATCATTACATAACTGAACTGATTAAAAAATATTTTTGTTTTACCAGAGATACTAGCCTCAGAAACTAAAAATAGTGAACATAAATGTTTTTTGGGATTAGAAATTAGGACCAGCCTTCCCCTTATATAAGTTTGTTTTCTTTGGCCCTCAGAATTTCTCTAGCTTTCAAAATTCTGGTCTGTTTTTTCCTGACCTGTGTGATCACATACAACGTCTTAGAGTTGCATATTTCTTACATGAAAATTAATAGTGACTACCTTTTTGACAATGCTAAATGTCTCCAGGTTGTCTCTCAGGGACTGACCAGCTTCAACAACTTTACCTGATTTGGCCAAGTCACTCTCAAATTTTCCTCTGAAGAACTCCTTTGTTCTTGTGTTACAGAGTTTGTGAAGCATATCACTGTATATCTTATTAATTACAGAAGAAGAAGAATTTTGAGTTAATGCCCCACATTTTCCTAGTGACTATTTGAAAGATTTTAACAGTTGCTCGTCCTAATACACATTAAAGTGAACTACCTCCAAAAAATTGTTTTTGTGTTTGTTCAGTTTCCTCTCATTCACATATTCTCTAATGGTCAAATCAGCATCCCTCACAAAGTTAAGAAAATCCCTCTTCACAAAAGTCAAATTACCCTCATCAAGCAGCTTCAGAGCCTGAGGAAGACTTTTTTTGTCAGATTCTTTAAGTTTCTCCAAAATATCCAGTTCAAGCTCCATGTCAACCCTGCTTTGCGAAGTGATCGTTCTCTTGCCTTTCTTTTCTGACAGGGTATCCTTTCTTAGTTTAATCATTTGACAAAGAGCTGCCCCTGACATTCTGTACAAAGTAACGTCATCCTCTGGTAAAATTTTCTGCTGAACATCCACAGGCTCAGCAAAATTGTACGATTCGAGCTGGGCGAAGTCGTAAACAAGAGAGTGCACAATTCCTGGTACGGCCCGGATTGTAGCGGATGAATGTTTACTGGACAAGTCAGTAAACACTGGGATACATACTTCTGAATTTTGTGATGAATCTTCCAACTAGCTTGTTAGAGTGTTCATCCAGCGCAATGTCAAATGAACTTTGCGGTCTTTCTTTACTTCCTCTGCAACTGCAGATACGTGTTCCATGTAAACAGAAAACATGTGATCCACCAGATTTCGCAGCTCGCTGTAGCGAGCCTCGAGTATTTCTTCGATTAGCTTTCCATGGTTTTCCAAATGTTTCATGACTGGATGTTTAGAAAGCTGTTTAGAAAGCTCGGGAGAAAGCTGTTCCGATACGAAAGTCCAGCACATGGGATGTTTAGCTCCTAGTTTCATCAAAATTTCGTCTAGTTCCTTTTTTGTCCGCATCTTTTTTGCTTTTTTATTTTGATTTCCGCCGCGATTTGCTTGATGCTTTTTAGTGGTTTTGTTTTTGTTTGAATTCCTGGTCGACGTTGCTTCACTATAGTACTGGGATTGACGTTCGGCTAAATCGATTTTTTTGTGCGGCGATTTAATATTCCCTTCTCTCTGTTTGCTTTCTTCCACCTTTGTTTGGTGCCGAAGGTCCTGCACCGGATTCACTGTCGTCGCTGTGATCGTACGTAGCGCTTGATGGACTTGAAAGCTCACTTTCAGGATCGCTGTCCGCGCCGGACATCAATTCCTCCTCAAAGTCTGATATTTCATCGAGCGAATCATTCCACTCCAAGGAAATTAAGGAATCAACCTCACAATCTAGATTATCTGCATCATCTTTTAAGATAAAACCTTTCCCGTAGATAACAAAATCGCTCTCATCGATTAAAAACGCACCTCCACGCCATTTTCCTCTTACATCCTTTCACCGAATAAAAGTTTGCGGACCTCTCGGAAAACTAACTTCCGACTAATCCGCGGGTCTAAAAATAACTTTAGTGTCTGAAATCGAGGTGAATAGTGGTAGAATATTTACCGAGCCGCCAAGCGGCGAGGTAAATATTCTGCCACTTTTCAGTAGTATATACTCACGAAGCGATCTCAACAACGATTGCAGAAAAAACCATCCCAAGTCGATTAAATTGGCATCTCAATTCATGCGTGGAAAACGTGCAAGCGGCACAAAGCATGCGCGTAAGTGCCTAGAGAAGCTTCAAACATGGCAAATCTAAATAACATTCGCTAAAATCCTCGTCACAAACAGCAAAATGGTCATTTAGCACCGTTTAAATCAGCAATTTAAATCGAAAGTCTGCTTGTTAAAACAATTTCACCGTTCGATCAACGTTTTTGAGGTTCATTTGAAATGGAAATTGAAAGTGCAGTTGGTAAAGGACCCACATGAAATGGTGGCTCTAATTGAGGTGAGCGTTAGTTTGTTGTAAAATGACCCGTCTTGTTTCCTTGCAACCATGTGGAACTTTCTTAAACATTTTTTTTAATTCCTCGATTTCACTAAGAAATTCGTTTTGGTGGGCGACCAGCCCTACAAGAGAGAATTACTCCGAGTAAAACAAATTGTTGGCGTGAAAATTGTTTGATTTTCAGCAATAATTATCTGGAAAAACGAAGTCAGACACTGGTTGGCAAACGTTTCAGGCCAAATTTTGTGGCCTTTTTTGTCTTCCGTAGCACAGCATCATCTTGTATTCTCAATATTTCCGATTCATAAATGCTGGCGAGTTTACGCCGGCCATTTTGTTTTGTTTGGATCAAGCATTGTTCACTCCGTAGGGAGTGAATAATTAACAATTATTCGCCTCAGGCGAAGTGATTATCGGTGAATATTCACCGAGACGAAGTCGAGGTGAATATTCACCTATAATCACTGAGCCTGAAGCGAATAATTGTTTTAGTATAAATACACGGTGATTATTTCAAAAAAGAGAAAAAAAAAAAACATTTCAACGCGAAATCATCTTCACTTACAGTGGTAAAACGACTACTGGCAGCCATTTTGTCCGTCGAGGTGATTATCAGCTGATAATCCGAGATAGCGAGCCAATGAGAGCGCGCGATTTTCTATAATCACCTGTGTATTTATACTAATGCTCAATTACTCCGAGATAGCGAACCAATCAGATTGCTTGAAACACCGAGATCACTGAGAGAGTATATACTAAATTCGCATATCCCAAGGGCCAGAGCGAGAGTTTCCGTCTCTGTCTCATTATGGCTCTTGATTATATTCAAGACAGTACAGGTACAAATTTGGCGAGTTAATGACGTAACGTAAAAACTATCTATTGTTTTGTACACCAACATGGCCGTCTCATCACGTGGACGCAAACCAAGAATAGGTGGTTTACCTCCATGTTGGTAGACGAAAACAAAACATCTGTCATCAGCACCTTTTTCTCGTTCACCAGCAATTGTACACTGGAGTGTTATTCTCCGTGTCTGTACAGATGAAATTTATGGTGTGTTATTTGCTGGCCGGGAGGTCCGTATTGGGGAAAATTGTGCCACAGGTCTCGAGTAGTTCCCAAGGCCACAGGCCGAGGGTTATACTCGAGACCGAGGGCACAGTTTTTCCCAAGACGGACAGACCTAGGCCGGCAAATAACATGCTTATTTTTTATCCTACGGGATTGCTGTGTTGCCGTTGTTTACAAACGGACATCTTTTACGCTGTTACGAAAATCTTGAAAGGTTGCTTAAGTTGGAAATTTCGGACCGCAAAATCAGGACCGCTGGAGCACGCGCGATTAGCCAATCAGATTCAATAATTTAGGATTCCGGACCGCTGAGAAGCTGGAGAAAAAAATAAAGTCAATGACGTGACAAAAGCCATTTCTCCTCGTGACTTGTATCCGCCTTACGTGAGTCTCATCCTCGACAGTTTGGGCTTTTTGTCAACACTCTGATCATCTGTCTGACGTAAGAGTTCTTTTTTTTCGTAACAGTTCGACTTTGAGGTAAATCAGCGTAATTCCAATTCAAGTTTGCGCGAGGCGATGTGGATATGTTGGCATTACTCTACAGTTGATTTCGTGGGTAAGTCAGTTGGTGCACCATGCTCAAGAAATGGGACAAGCGGCGTTATTTGGCACTAGCGACAGTAGCGACCTTAGTCTTGGTCATGTCCTATGATAAAATACATTTGCCAAGTATGACCTTACTTTCCAAGCTCGCGGTCACCGAAATATTTTCGTACCAAACTCCGGAGCCACGAAGACAGGGTTTGCTTATAATCGGACGTGGGCGATCCGGAACGAGTTTTGTATCGAAGATGTTTGCACACGGTTTGCGGGTGAGTTTAATTTCAAAACCTCAAATGAAAAAAAAAACTGCTGGATTTAATTTCCTTAGGTAAAATGCGTGAAGAAAAGACCCAAACCAGCAGACAATCACCACGTTCCTTTGAATGATCTTTACTCTCTGAAAATGGCATCTAGACTTCCTCTTCTAGATCCAATTTCAGCAACAAACATTAGGTCTTAAAGAAAGAAAGCGAAATTTCGAGTTGTCTGAGTGTTTCAGTTGATATTTCGTCCGTGAATATTGACCATAAGATGTATTAGAAAGTGGCAGCTCGATTTTTGATGACCCATTTCGGGGAAATGATCAATGTGAATTTGATAGTAGTACTTATCCTTTGTCTACCAAACAAATGTGTAGTTTGTATTCTCGACCTTTTTAAATTCTCTCCTTCGCATAAAGAATCAATTCTTTGTCTCAAGAATGCTTTTTTCAAATAACCACTTTAAATATACTATGAGTACGAAAAAACCGACAGTTAAGAATAGTTAGCCATGGATTCATGACCTGTGACATCCTCGTTTGTGACAAATCTACGGACTCATCCGGTGACGGTTATAAAATCCGTATGTTTTTTTTACGAGGCACACTGAACTATTGGGTATTTTCCCCTGATTTTCCTATTTGGCATTTCATATTAAGTCAGCTTTTGTGCCTGAAATCATATTGAATCAGCTGACTTTGCCGTTGTTCGAGACTGAGACCCATTTGACGATCTTCCACTTAAGCATTTAGCAGTCATGTGTTCTCGTAAAACATAATTAGCTTTAAGTTCCAAAATATCACCATTAGTGCTGCAGGAACGGCATCATATTTGGCGACGCTGTGTCACAAAGATATCGCGAGATGTTAATGAGAAATTGCTTTTCCGCGGCTGTCCACATGATTTATTTCCTAAAGTACAGACAGCTTTGTTTGTTATTGAAGTCAAACTGACCTAAAGTAAAATCTTATTTTATTTCAATTGAAAGCTCATCAAATTTTCGTAGGAAAAAAAAGGCTTCTTTAATTTATCAGGTGTTGGGATACCATAGCGACTTGTTAGCTTCTCAAGCATTTGGGTAATTTTGCTTCAGCATTAAAATTCTACGGAATTAGATTCTGTTATCCTACTGATCCGTTTTGTCCTATAGTCCTCTTATTTCTTCCTCCTCTTTTATCTTTTCAAGGCTTTCTAACAGGATATTTGAGATACTCTGGTAAGAGTTCTAAAAGACAACCACGTTTTCTGACGTATGAGGAATTTTTTTGGATACTGTTTTAGGAAATTAAATGGTGTTGAAGTGCCATCAGTAATAAAACCTGAATGTGATTGACAGTTGCTATCTTTTTTTTTTGTCTCGTAATTATTGTGTAAATTTATTTCCTTTGTAGGTTTCATGACTTCCAAATCTTTAATTCCGGGGTGGACCGTTTATATGAGATTATTTTAGGTCGGCTTCCAGAAATATCGGAAGCGCCTATGCTAGAGGCTTCCCGCCTTCTCGAGCAGACAAAAAACGAGATTTTATTAAAGAAAAGGAGCATTTGCCGAGATCTCAAAAAAGCTGCCCAGTCCGTTTAACCGAGTTTGCTTGCCTCCGATAAAGAGACTTACTTTTAATTTAAACTATAATCAAAGAGTACACCAATAGACTAAAAATGGTTTCTATGTGGCAAGTATTTCCATGTGATTTAAAACGCAAACGATCAGATAACGCTGTTCAACCAATGGAAATTGGCTTCATGTATGCACTCCGAGTTGCTGCACTTTTAGTCGGCTCTCTCACAGTTTTTTAATCTTAAAGAAAGGCTTTTTTAATTTTTTAATTTAATAACTTCAAGGATCTATCTCTAAGGATTGGGACATGCTATCAACTGACTTTCAACGTTTGGTTCGCCTGTTTGACCCTCGAAATTTGCTGTTATTTATTTCAAGTTTCCCGCATAGGGAGTGTCAAGTATTTATGAGTCAATGAGTCAATGAGTCAATGACTCATGAGTCAATGAGTCGATGAGTTAGTGCAGTTAATTCAAGCATAAAATGAAAGCTAAAATTTCAGAGAGTGCTTAGGCCTAATCACTGAAACGAGGGCTTAGGCTTAATCAACAAATTATTGCTATATTGACTGTGAGTCCATTGACTCATGACTCATTGACTCATTGACTCATTTGACTCATAAAACATGCGTCCTCCGCATAGGTCGCATAGCATAATCACTGAGGCAAATCCTGGTAGAGTACGATACAAATTTTTGCCTATTGAGCTTCGGCGTCTCAGAACATCTTTCAAACGTCAACCTATTGAGAAAACTGTCTTCAAACAACTTAAAGATTGCGGAATTTTGCGGCCCTTTCATGGTTGCCACGCTGGAAGAGCGTTAAAGTTGAAAAACCATGCTGCCTCATTAAATTTGGTTTTATCAACGGAGTTGATAATGTAAATTGGCCACCGTACAGAGATTCTAAAAGCTTTTTGAATCTCTGTACGGTGGCCAATTTACATTATCAACTCCGTTGATAAAACCAAATTTTTGTATACTACTGCCTCATTAAATGTTCCAACTGCACAACCAAGGAGACATATTTGCATTTCATCCCAATCGGTCATGCTCCTGTTCCAGAGTCTCAGAATCGTAGGGAATTCTGTCCCTCTGTCGCACTGGCAAATATGATGTCTCTTAGCCCAAAGATTGATAAACTGAGGTGCTTTGCTAATAATAACAAGCCCGACATTATATCAATGACCGAAACCTGGGTATATGACGACACCGCACCTGAGCATCATCTTCACCTTCCCGGTTACAACTTGTGCGTAAAGAACCGCAAATCTGGCATCCATGGAGGAGTTGGTCTTTATATTAACAATACTATTCAGTTTAAGACCCTCAATGATTTATATCATCCCGAGTTGGAGGTGCTATGGGTTCATCTTAGACCTGTGCGACTGCCAAGAGGATTCCCCCGCATTGTTGCTGGAACTGTTTATCACACGTTATACCCTAACGGAGCCAGTGATGCAACTATGATCGACTACCTTCTTTCTTCACTTACGACCATCGAAGGGCTTTATCCAGGGTGCGGAATCCTTCTAACTGGCGGCTTTAATCAGCTTAACATCAGTGACCGCACACTGGATGCCCCAGTTCAGCAAAGATTTTTTACAGATCTTTCCTCCATTTGGTCTTTCTGATCATTCTGTGGTCTTATTGGAACCTAAATCGAAGAGCAAGCGCACTACCAGCAGTCGTCCTTTTATCACTCGTAGGGACACTCGCTCTAGCCGTAAATGTGAGCTTGGCAGGTATCTGGGATCCATAGATTGGTCCGTTCTTGACTCGGCTACCAATTGCGAAAGTAAGTTGCAACTTTTCCAAGACCTTGTAAAGATTGGCTTAGACACCATCATGCCTCTCAAGACTTTTTTAATTCACGTGAATGATGCTCCTTGGGTGACTGCCGAATTCAAGGCTCTGATAAAGTCCCGTCAAAAGGCATTTGCGCAAGGAGACAGTGAGCGTTATAGGCGTTAATACTGACAAGTGTAAAGAGCTGCGAATTGATTTCAAAAGATCGAAGGAACAATTTGACGCGCTCAATGTGAACTCTAAAGAACTTAAACAAGTAGATAGCGTGTGTTAGGTGTAACGATGAGCAATACACTTAAATGGAACTGTCATGTTTCTGAATTAATTAAGACAGCGAGTAAGCAGATGTATTTTTTGACTTTACTTAAACGTGCTAAGGTTCCTACAAGTGATATTGTCAGCCTTTATACTACTTGTATTAGGCCTGTATTAGAATATTGTGCTCCTCTATATCATAATGCTCTTCCAGATTACCTAGGTAATGACATAGAGCGGGTTCAAAAACGTGCTCTTTCTATAATATCTCCCGCACTTTCTTATCATGATTTATTGCAATCGCTTAAGTTAGAAACATTGAAGGTTAGACGTAATGATCACTGTCAAAAGTTAATTAACCAGGTAGCTTCTGAACCAGAACACAAACTTCGTCATTTTCTACCAGCTAAGAACAAATGTCCGTACAACCTGAGAAAACGTGGTTTTGTTGCATATAAAACGCGCACTAAACGTTTTAGTTCCACCTTTTTTCCTACAATGAGTAGGAATTAGATTCGTATGTGTAATCAAATGGCGACGAGTGAAATTAGGAACTAATTTCACGCGCGTTTTGTCAAAATTCTGATAATTTCCCGAGCCTTTAGGCGAAGCGC
Source organism: Montipora capricornis (assembly GCF_036669925.1). Classification (NCBI taxonomy): domain Eukaryota; kingdom Metazoa; phylum Cnidaria; class Anthozoa; order Scleractinia; family Acroporidae; genus Montipora; species Montipora capricornis. The sequence goes on from NC_090893.1 coordinate 32,046,721, forward strand.
AAGTGAAATTATTTCCTAATTTCACGGGAAAACCATTTGATTACCTTTTGATGTCGTGGGTGACAAATTACGCTCACAACCGTAATTGTAAAATCGCTCGAGTACTTTATCCAACTGCTCGGGAAGAATCATCTCCAGGTATTTCTCAAGGCTATTTTCGTCACACCACTTCTCAAAAACTCTCACCCACTTAATTGTGCTCTTTCACGTATTTAAATTTTCTGCCGCTTCTTTTAATTTCGTAACTTCCTCAATGGTCACTGTCTTAAATCTAGACGCCATCTTGGCTCTGATCGAGATACAAGAGATGTTACCATGGCAATTTCTGTAATTTCACATGTGAAATTATAAATTAACGCTGAAATTTCGCGCCTAAATTAAGGAGTAATTTGTCACCCATGATATTACTTGTTTTGAATTTGAATTTTGAATTTTGAATTTTGTAAATAGTCATGCAATTCAGCCTAAGTAGGCTGCAATAGGATTTTTCAATAAAGTTATCTATCTATCTATCTATCTATCTATCTATCTATCTATCTATCTATCTATCTATCTATCTATCTATCTATCTATCTATCTATCTATCTATCTATCAAAGTGTTTCGGAATAGAGCTCGTCTCTATCTTCGTCCAGCTTCTACCAACGTTGAACATGATGAATGAATTTTAGGCTTTTATCGAGGCATGATACGTTGTTGTTAACATTTGGTGAACATAAGCAACAGTATTTGTTGATCAACAATTGACTGAAGGAATGTCGGAGGAGCTCGGAGAAACTGCCACGAGCCTGATATTCAACTTTGGTTTTCACTCCAACAACGCGCACTTCCGGTCATCAAAGTCTTGTAAAGA
>NC_090893.1:32052572-32057572 GCF_036669925.1 Montipora capricornis
CAGATGGACATACTACGTCATGCACGTGTCATGGTCATTGTCACCTTTTGTGTTCCAAAGAGCCAAGACTACCGTGGTTAGTTTGTAATCTTTTTTAATTGGATAGACTATTCATATTAACTAAGGGACAAAATTAAAATTATTACGAGGGCGCACTGGATATGAAGTGATAGACAACGCGCCGAGTTGGTTATAATCATTTTACATCCAGCAAGCCCGAGCAAGCAAGCAAAGAGAAGAAAATTGTTTTAAGTCAGTAAAACTTAAAGTTCATGAGCCCGAAAAAAGGGGGAAAGGGAGGGTCGGGCCATTGTTATATCTCGCTTCCTTTATCTTCGTATAATTCATATTATTAAAAACTGACCTACAGATATCAGATTTCCAGCATTTTCATTGTCTTATCTTAGTTCGCGTCTCATATTCCTGCAGACGATTCACCGCACACTGGTTAGAATTGATTGGAAAACTGACGTGAAAAGAGGTCTTGGGGCTATTTTGAAATCGAGATTTCTTTGTTAACTCTGGGAGGTCAAATACTGCTCTTCGGGGACGAAACGCCTAAATCGCAGGTCATGAGCGACAATTTCCGAGATTCTTTCCATAGAAGTAAGAACCAGCAATACCCCCAATTTCTGAGATAGAACTTTCAGTGACAGTAGATGGTTAGGCCCTAAAGAGTCCAAATAAGCCAACACTTTCTGTTCATTCCAGGTTCCAGAATAACGTGGTTGTAGGGGTCTGGAATTAAAAATGCCCTTCAACAGTTGGATAAGCAATGGGTGTTCTCCCACTCTAAGGGTGTCTATTTTAGGGTGTGTTATAGAGATAACCGAGCGATACACATTGAGGGTTCTGTAAGCTGTAAGCTTTGTCCATTTGAAATTCAAAGGCTAGAAATTCTAAAATGGCAGAGATATCTACTTGAACTAGGTTAATTTCCCTTTCAGAACACCAGCTAGCCCATTTTCTCCGAGCTGAGGCATAGGTGTTTAAAGTACCTTTCCTCCATGCTGCCAGGAGCAAGTTTTGATTCTCAGTATAGGGTTGGCTGATATAAGCCAACCTGCAAACTGGAGGTTGGTGAGTGGATGAACCTGCCCCTGCAAAGATAGAAGGCCTGGAAAACTCGGAATTAACAAGGGGTTGGCTACACACAGGTCTACAAGAAGTGGATACCATGGTTGTGTTTGCCAGACAGGGGCTATCAGGACTAGAGCTGATACCTCCTGAACTAGAAATTGTCTGAGACAGCGCCCTACTAAAGCAAACGGGGGAAAGGCGTAGCTCCGCACCTTGCTCCAGTCCTGGGAAAATGCATCGAATGCCACTGCTTCTGGGTCTGGTCCCCAGCTGAAAAATCTTACGTGTTGAGCGGAGAGACGGGAAGCAAAGAGACCTAAGTCAAGGGGTCCCCAAGCTTGATTTATGACATTGAAAACAACCTGAGATAGTTGCCAATCGTTGTGATCCAACAGGGCTCGGGATTCTTGGTCGCTTAGTCTGCTCTGACATTAAAAACCCCGGGTATGTGTTGAGCTTCCAACACCAAATTGTGGTTGAGAGACCGTTGCCAAAGATCTATAGCTAACTGAGCGAGTGCAGGGAACCTGCAACGATTTCCCCTTGCCCTTCCCCCCCCCCCCCCCCCCCCATCCACTCCTGGTTTCATGATTTTGGCAAAAAAAAACTGTTGGAGCTGAGGCGTTCTCTTTCCATAAGAATCCGAGAAATTTCTGATGTTTTATTCATTCCGTACTGTGAAGTACACATCCTTCAAATCTAGTTTCACCATGAAATCGTCTTTTTTTTGAAGGTCGTGGAGCATGTGAATCCCTTCCATCTTGAAGTGCTTGTGACTCAGACATTGATTCAAATTGTTTACCCCTGATGTTTTGTCCATAGGAACTACATGAATAGCTCTCTTTTTAAACAGCTCTTGAATTTCTTTCTCTTCTAATGGAATTTCTTCTTGAGAAAAGGAACGTTGTAATGGGATTTTTTTCCTGATGGGAAATTTCTATAAAATCGAGGTGATGTGCTTGTACCGCCTCTAAAACCCAAGGGTCTGTGCAAATTTTAGTCGATCTGCTAAAGGTACATGAGTTAACTTTAAAACCTCGAAATCTAATTGTATACTTGTGAGAAGCTGAGATCTGGTCTCTACTGACTGGGGTTACCGTTTGTCTGGGATGGTTGCCGAAAAGGATAACTTCCGCCTCTGGCTGGCCTCTATCTGAAGCAGGAGAAGCCTCGAAATGGGGCGACTGTACAGGGGGTTTTCCAAAGGCACCAGCTCCTCTTCCCCCTCTCAATTTGAAAGGAGCGGTACGTCCACGAAAAAACTGCTGACTACTTCTACCAACATTGGAAGCTTGCTGAAGGGTTTTAGCTCTCTCTGATCGAGTTCTGAGACGATCCCCAAAGCCATCACTAAACAGGTTTCTTTTGGCATCAAGGAAATTCTCCGTTGCTAGTGAATCCAAGGACCTTTCACCATTAATCTTCTTAAGAACGACGGAACGGTGTTCTTTTGCCAAGATAGCAGAAGCATTGCTAATCAAACGAAACCCATGGGAAGATACACTGAATAGTGCTCGCTTTTGATCAGAGGACAACACTACTTCACCATTATCTTTGGCATGGGAGAATCAGTCATTCAAGTGCTCCTACAGAAAAGCCATTGGGCCAACTACGTCTAATACTCAATCCTGGAGAAATTTGTTTTCCTTATCGGCCTGTCTGATACCAGGTACAAGGCAGACAAATGTTCATCTAGCATCGGTGTATAAGCCGCGTCCACATCAGGTCTGGGAAATTTGCGGCAGATTGTAAAGGTTTCCGGAAGGTATTAAGGAAAGCAGCTAACTGCTCACTCGCCAACAAGTTCTTGGTCATGGTCTAAAACTTTCGCTCAAACGTATTTGTTTAGATTGAGGTAGATTTAATTCACCATCTCCGTTTAACACTGTATCATGCAGCCATTGTCCTAGCCTTTGGGTTTTGTGCGCTCCTGCTTCTTTCGCTTGCGTCTCAGGTTGTTTGGCAGGAGCCTTGAATGCTCCAGGTTGAAGAGACTCGTGCACTATGCTAAGCCAACCGAAGCAAATGTAACGCTTCTCGATCGGCAAATATAGACTTCACTAGCTTGTGAGGTACCTTTATCCTTTGATATCGGGGTAGATTTTTCACCGATGACTTCTAAATCCACAGGATTATCTTGAGATCAAGAGATAGCCGTCATGCTTATTCAGGAGCGAAATAGAGTTGGATGATTGGTCATGTGACAGCAGGGACTCATTACAGCTGGGACTATGGTTCCTAGGTCCCCCGCGTTTGTTATTTGATTTTTCTTCTAATGTTCGCTGTTTTGGAGTGACATAAAGTGCATGGTGTTACATTGTTATATGGAGACGGTTGTTCTAAAGTATAAATACAAATTCTTTTCGTAACTTCGCGCTACATTCTTTACAAGGCGACAAGTAGGCGTTCACTTGGGGTGCAGTGATCAAAGCGAGCAACAGGCAGCGGCAAATAAAACTCTACAGTCTGACAAAATTCCTTGGATTTGTACACGAATATACAGCTTAAAGGTGTATCAAAGCAAGCAAGCAAGCAGCGACTGTAAATAAAAATTCTATAGTCTGTGACAAAATTCCTTGGAAAACAGATCGCGGTTTACTCTGCCCTCACAATATTGTTTCTGAGCCTATTTGGCAAAACCAAAGTGTTGGTCTCACTATCAACTCGAAGAAGACCAAGGTCATGGACGTGGCAAAGGAAAGAAATGATATCACTACAACCTTGAGCAATCAAAACTCTCTTGAAAATGTCGACAAATTTGTCTATCTGGGAAGCACAACGGCAGCCTCACACTTGCTATATGCTAGTGCTAATCACCCTTACTTGCAGTCGAGGACTGAATTGCGAAGGGCGCGGCTCACGACATCGGGCTGAAAGCATACAAAGGTGCCTCTGGCTGCCGCTATACAGTCCATGTTTGATGTCGGAGCACAGCACCACAGCTAGATGTCAATTAGCTGTGAGTCGATTTTGAATAGGGAGGAAAACCGGAGTTCTAAAAAAGATAACTTCTTACATTGTGATTTTTGTCATTTTATTATATTTTGTAGAATGTAAGAAGAGTAAGTGGTTCATGGGTCACCAATGATCTAAACAAGTAAGATCGATGTGATGTTGCGGGCTCTTGGAGGATTTCGTTTGTCACGTTTTTGCGTGACCTGTCGGGGAAGGACTGGACAGGATCGATCGATAAAGGTTTTGTAAAAAAAAAACTCTCTCAAGCATAGCAGCGAAGTTTCAAGCAGGCGTTATCTTTATTAGGTTAGTGTTTTGTATCATACCTCTGGATTGCCGTGATGCTCATCTTCTGGAGTTTGGTTTTTTTGTGAAATATAACCTCTGGTTGTTTCCCCGTAGGTCTGCACTATTCAAGTGAACGAGGAAGACAATACAATTCAGCTCTATTTTCACGAAAGTAAGGAAAAAGAACTTCAAAAACATGCATTCATCTTGAACTAAGAAGTGCGTAGTGTAATAACAACATTTCAAAAAACCAACCCCCTTAAATTCACGCAATGTCGCTGGCTATAAAAACCAACCTTTCCTCGAATTTTCAAAACTTTCCGCTACTACTCGATTAGGTACCTTTTCCAGACCTTTTCCAGCCTCCCGCTCCTTTCTCTTTGACGTTTCATGATGAACTGGAAATAAATGTGTCATTCCTTTGCCGGCCTGCAAATTTTTCCACGGCTTTTTTGTTGCTTGAAGTAATGCGTGACATATTAGAGTCGCGTTATCTGCGCAGTAAAAAGTGCGCGCAAACAATTAGCGCGAACGCGAAGACTGCCCAAGGCGCGCACGCGCAGAGCACCATTGTTAAGAAAATATAGTAACTCACCAGGTGATCTGGTGACGTAATTCGGAGAACTGGGGAGAAAAATTTTGACGCCGTATCCCACAACCGCGCACGGCCTTATTTT
>NC_090893.1:32062572-32066113 GCF_036669925.1 Montipora capricornis
GAGTCAAGTGACAGTTGGAAACTCAAACGAATGTAGTGATGCGCTGGTCTATGTTGTGATGGGTAGTGGGAAAAGTGATGTGATTGGTTGTGACGATGGTGAGTGGTGATCCGGTCGGAGTAGGTTTGTAAGCTGAGAGGAAAAAGTTGTGTGAAGGCGCAGGTAGAAGTAGGCAACGGTTTAATGTAGTTTGTATACCAGGTTTCAAGTGTAAGGAGGTGTTACATGCTTAACCTGCGATCAGGCCCAATTGAGCATCCCTCTCATGTCCTCTTACATCGGCGCTCGTGTTTTTTTCGTTTCTTCGTCCCCTCGCGTCACGAAAATGGAGCCTAATACATGCTTAACCTACTGTAGGAAACAAACCTACTGCGACCTTCACTTACAAACATTAGGGCCGATTTACACGCATGCGACAAGCTCACGACAGGCCCACGACATGACTTACGATTGTCGCAGCGTTTTAGAACATGTTTTAAAATGCTACGACATTTTTTCTGACGTACACAACAATCGCAAATCATGTCGCGAGCCTGCCGTAAGCCGTTCTCGCATGCGACAAAAATCGTACCGTGTAAATCGGCTCTAACGCCCCAATCACCACTCACCATCCCCCACAACAATCATATTACTTTATTTGTCACCTGTTGAGGCTTTCCACAAGAAACAAAGGGCCATTAAATAACGAAAAACTTATTTTCTACTTGGTGGAGTTGTATTTTAAAGCTATTTGAATGGCAGATTGTAGGCGGTGAGATCTCGAGTGTAAACATGTTTTTCTGATTTGCGGTTTTCTGAAATTTTTTTACAACAACGCGTAACAACGTGTTTGTTTACTTTTAAGCAGTGGGATAGCATTTAACTTTGCATTATTTACACAACAATATGTGCAGACATTTTCTTTAGTCTGCTGGTATGCGTGGTAAACAGGTTTGTTACTTTTGCATATCACTGCATTCACACGTGGTTCAACGGCTGCTGTTAAATTTTGGAAAGTGAGCACTCGGCTAGCATTGTTTGAACTGAAGCAACTATGAGCGATAGTGAAGGTGAAGTTTTCTTATCCCAAAACAGCTTTTAGGGTTTTTTACAATCAAAGCCTTACCCGGATTTCCAGACAGTTCAGCTTCAGACAGTTAGTAATTGAACAAAGGAAACCGAGTCAAGTGACAAATAAGGGAGCTTTCCATTTGACAGAACTGACCGGCCAGTCCGAGCATTTGGAAGGACTAACTGTACAACGCCTTCAAGTTAACAATCTTCCAAGACGATATATCATACTCCTCCAGATGAATGCGAGGGATTATCATGCCAGTGTTCCTTCAAATTTTTACATTTTCTTTGCAAAGTGACAGGTCTGCCCGGCCAGTTCTGACAAAAGGAATGCGTTCCGGTTAGTTTTCCAATTAAAAGGCTGATTTCTCGGTGAGTTCAAAACCATATCATACTGGTGTAAGGCTGGCATCTTTGAAACCAATCCCAAGGCAGTAAATACTGTTATGGACGCTTTTTGGCTTATATTCGCCTTAAGCCAGACCTTAGTCAAGAGCACTACAACTCCATCGCTAGCCTTGGTCTATGTAACGCGCACGGCATTTTCACAGATCAAGCTATTTTTAGACGAGTTCTTAAATGAGATTTGGCTTTCACGAGTGACCATTCTTAATTGCGTAGGTAACACTTTAATTTCTCGTGCAAGACTTGCAACTAGCTGGAGAAGTTTGGTCCGCCACAGGCAACACAGTCTCTGAGTGTATAATTATTGATTATAAGGATTTTTAAGGGAATCTCGATAACAAATAACCGCCTGTGGTTTCGCGGGAAACTCACCAAAAATAACTCGGCGTGTGAAAACGCCGCTCCACAAATACATGTAGAATGAAGTTGTACGCTCCTCGCTAGCCATGGGCTCCTGACCGAGTCGGAATGCAGAGGAAACACGGAACGGAAAGAGAGCATTACATTCCTTCACCGTTCAACCAGCCTTGCTCTGTCTGTTTCATTTCCCATAATTTTCATGCACACGTCCTTGCTTACACAGTTTACGAGAAAAACTCAAAAGGTCTCTACTCTAAGTCTTACTTGTAAACAACTTAAATTTACTTTGTGCAAATATTCTCAGTCTTTCTTTTTACACCTTTTCGGCCTCTTTTATTCCTTGGGTTGCTCAGGTTACCCTAGGTCGATTTTACTAACGACTTACTTCAGACTTTGATCTTCCGGTCGATTATAGTAACTATGCAATTGATCTCGTGGGCTGGGAGCGAGGCTAATCCCGCGAAATGAGGTTTTAGCCCACATCATCAAGGGCTAAGGCTCAAGGGCAATCGTCCTCCACTAATCAAGAGTGCTCACGTTCAAAGAATGGCTTTTTTTGTCAGGTTGACCACATAAAAGGACCATACTAGAATGGCTTCTCTTAAGAGAAGGAAGTGATATATTGGTACCCTGTTTCCAAGTACAGATGGTCATTTTGTAATGTAGATATAAAATGCTAAGCAGATTGAGAAACTATTGAACTGTATCTGGCTTTGCACAAGTAGTCATGTTACAAAACCATTGGTTATATTTTGGCTGAATACTCTCACGCAAAAGACTGTGAGAATTCAACTAGTGAATTTTCCTTTTATGACTACCTCTAGTGTGCTTGTTGGCAAAGTCTTGTTTGTCATCTGTTTCGTCATCATCTCTGTTCATGTGATGGATATTTCAACTCTGTCCGCATCCCGTTTTCAAGACCACTCAATAGTGCTGTCGTTGACTTCAATCGACTTGGTATTGTTCTTGGTTTGCTTGGTTTTTATTGTGTGATGTCATTTGCTTTTTCGGTAAACGATGATTAATGGCGTGACAACCAAGTAAAACACAAAAGCAGAACAGTTTTTGCAGCTGACAAAGCCATCAAAGTTCATTCCTTCAAACAAAAAAAAACTGTGCATCTAACAAAATAATATCCCGAGACATTATTTTGTTTTTCCTCAAAAACAGGAGATGGGGACAAATTTAGGTCGTAAGCTTAGGCCCGTAATTCCGTAAATTAGACTTGGCGTGGATGTTTTAATTAGCATAAGGCTTGCCTCCTTTTCATAATTCTTGTTTTTGATGCAAGGTGGCCCCACAAGCTTACGAAAAGCGGCTCAAATCAACCAAGCTGAGGGAGTCGCAATCTGTTTTAGGAGAGTTTCATTGGGCTGAACTGTATTATTAAAAAAGATCAAAAAACAAGTTGAAGGTCAGTGATAGGGTGCTAAATATATCTCCTTCAATAACAGTAATAACGTTTTACCATTATTAACAACATTAACGATGAATATTAATAGTAATAATAATGATAATGATAATGATGCTGATAATGATAATGACGATAATTGCCTTCATATTCTTGAAGCCCATCGAGAAATTTTGGTTCGACGGTTCGGACCCATCGTCCGCATTAAGAAACAGCTAATCAGAAATTCTGTTATATGGCGCAGTCTAGCCAATCAGCAGCTGTCGTATTACATGTGCTTGTGCTCAGCGGAAAATCGTGGCTCGCTCAGGG
>NC_090893.1:32066213-32073713 GCF_036669925.1 Montipora capricornis
TTTCAGACACTAAACATTCGCCTCATATGCCTACTCTACATTTTAATACCTACGGTGACGCCACACAGGGAGCCAGGGTTACCTGGCTGGCTGAAGCTGTGACCAGCCTGCGAACGTACAACTTCGAACCACAACGAAAATGAAACGCCCGTTATTCCCTGAGCCAGACTCTGTTAAAAAACTATTTGTCCCCGTTTCCTGCCAACTAATTTCATTGCAAAAAACAGCCTCTAGTTACGCGAGAAGTTCCTCTAAGGAACAGCATTCCCTCTGCTAATGTAAGAGACTCTAAATCTTTTAGGCAATTTCAAAGACTAGTTAATCTTTCATGTTAAAGGCTATAGCAGGTATATACGGCATTCCCCCCCCCCCCCCCTGAAAAACAGGTTTTAGTTAGCAAGTAGTTGTAGTATAAGTTTTTGCTATTTCTTTTCTGGTTAGTGGTAGTTTAGGTCATTTCTAATTCTTATATCTCCTGATCGATTTTACCGTGTTTAAATAAAGATTTTACATTACAGTTACATTACATGACATCTACATTACAAGCGGATTGGTCGTGCAGCACCCAAAGTAAGAAAACGAATCGATGTTATTGCCGCGTCTTCTAATCGCTCAAGTGTTCAACACCAATTTCACGAGTATCATTTTAAACATAAAAACAACACAAAAATACTTCAAACTTTAGCGTAGGCCAGATTTAGACTGCTCTGCCACCAATCAACAATGCCTGCCTAATATATAAACCAATACATCAGCAGGCCCCGGTGCCTATCCTTAATGGGATACAGTAAATACATCTTATCTTGATGGCGCTTAAGTAACATGCCCATCAATACGCGCCGGATATTTTACCGCGCGCACAGTTGCGTAGTATTTAAAGAAACGTAAAAAAGCAAAAAGACTTTTGCTGAGACCCCGCAAGGGCCGAGGAAAAATACGAGCAGATGAGCAAAATGTCCCCCGCGATTATAAAATGCTTAAACTCATCGAATAAAGCCAGATTTATTATTCCACTACCCAATACAAAAAGGTGTTATTTTGATTCAATTTTTTTTGATCTGAGAGTAACTAGTGTTTCTAAAAAAAATGCAATCATACTCGTCCTTCCAGGGTGCTTGCGCAACGGATGTACAACCAGCACAGAAAAGCCAGCCAAATGTTCCTTTCATTTGCATTGCTATACTAACGAATATGAACGAGAGACAAGCGATAGCCAAGCGCCTAAATTCTCAGGTTTTGTATTGCGTTGTCGAAAACAATTTCTTTTATTGAAAAACTGCCGTTCCGCTCCGTATTTGCTCTGTTCTAAACCGGTCAAATCGGGACACTACAGTGTATTACCGTCTCATATTTTGCCCGTTCTCTTGACCAAATATGAGATCAAACCAATCGAGAGCATCACGCATGCGTGTTATATCCAAAAACCAAAAGAAACTGTTATCATACAGATCGACTGCTGAAAAAGTTTATCGCAAATTGTTATAAGGATGCTAGTACGGTTGTTAAGGAACTAGCCAATCGTCTACCGGGTGTGGACATTGTCAAGCCTTCTGCCTTTTGCTTAACGACCCAACAGTCGGTGCTACATTCGTTTGTTGCACGTTGTTCGCGATCCAAGAGCAAGCATCAACTCGAATATAAAACTCAGATGGTTTCCAGATTATAAAGACCCAACCTTTGAGCGAAGAGTTCGCAAATTTTTGTGATGTCATCGTTGAAAACATTGGATTTGGTCGAGCACTCAACGGTTCCCTTAAAGACAAATACAAACTTATTTTCTATAAGGACATTGCGGCTCGCCCGCTTGAATTAGTCGAACAGATTTGTAATTTTGCACAAATGAAAATGTCTAAGGAGACTTTACAATGGGTGAGTAACATGACAAACCCGTTAGAGAAAGAAGCTATTAAAAAGTTGAAGAAACCTTATTCGCTCGTCAGGAACTCTACAGCGAATATTGGCAAATGGAAAGTCGAGTCTCCCCCCGAAAGGATACGCGTCATAGAAAGGGTTTGCCAACCGCTGATCGAACTTATCGAAAAAATGAGCGTAAAAAATAACATGTAAGAGGGATCGAAACACACCAATCACTGTCTTGGTGTTTTGCACCAACCTCGTTCCCAAGGAGCGGGGACCCTGGGAACAGCTAGTGCATACAGGGAATTCATACTTCAGTAAAGGTTCCTGTTCTAAACAGGGTAAATGTGTTTGGCATTTACTCGTTTGTTGCATACTTATGGAGGTATTTTTCAAAATCTAATGTAAAAAGTAGAGGCATCTTTTGCTAAACTGAGCATAACTCCCAAAAATATTTCCATAACTTTAGAAATGAACGAGCACTGCTAGAATCATTAGGGGGGACTTTACGATCTACGAAAGCGACGTCAACGAAAACCTCACCTCAAAATATAACTTTGCACTATCGTAAGTTTCTCGCGGCTAGGCCATCTCGTTCGCGTCGTACAATGTGGGCGAATTATTCTAAAAAGAAATTTGTACCAGTGGTTTCAGAGTGAAAATAGAGAATTATATATTCACATTTGTGCGCTCGCGTTGTCGTCAAAACCTGAAATTTGGTGATTTCACGTTGTTGTTGTTGTGCAGAGTACCGCACGAATATTTGCTAAAATGCGTGCCGCAGGTGCAGCACGATTATTTTTCCTCTTTTAACCAATCAAATTGTAGTTTCGTGGCGTTCTCGTTGACGACCGTGTTGTAGATCGTTAAGTCCCATTCTCGTCACCAGAGCCTAGGATCGACCCAAGGTTCTGGGAAACTCTATGTAGGAGAATATGCGTCGTAGGGTTCTCATAGCAAAAAATTGGCTATTTGAACCTTACGGCGCCTGCTCACTTATCGTGCTATCATGAATGCACCAGTTAGAGAGGCTTTTGATTGTTCTTCACGAAAACCAATAAGACCCTTTGCTTCAGGGTTCCCCAGAGCTCTTCTCTCTCTCAGTCAAGAGAAGAGCTCTGCGGTCGAGATTGGTAAGTCTCTATTAAAGCAATCACAGTGTATCAAAGCCTAATTACAGCTATTAACGTCATTTCTCACGTGACTGACCAATCAACTCAAAAACTAGAGAACTTGTGCGATCCACAGTCAGATCAATTGACTCTGCAGCTGACTTCCGTTCAGCTTGTCGAAACTTGGAGCATCACAACTGTCCTCCTTCTCAGGACTACACTAACCTGGACGATGTTATTTTCGCTTTAAAACCATTTGCAATGTGTAGAGAATTAGAGTTCTTTAGCTAGCCCTCATTTAAAATGCTTTTCAAATTGTAACGTTCGTTATCATTGGCTAGTTCCTGTAAGGTCTGAAAAGTGTAACTTTACAGAAAATATAACGGCATATTTTAGTGGCCAGATGGACATACTACGTCATGCACGTGTCATGGTCATTGTTACCTTTTGTGTTCTTTCGTTTGTTTCCTGAAATCGGAGGTATACGAAATATTCTCTACTGTCGATCGCCTGGTTTCTCTTCCACAGGTTAAGTGTTGATTTCTGTTTAAGCCATTAGTACCTGTTACAGCTTTCATGTTGCCGTTGTAATTGGTTTCATGAAAGGTGTTTTGTGAGGGTTTTTATAGGCCATACAACGAGCCAAGACTACCGTAGTTAGTTTGTAATCTTTTTTTAATTGGATAGACTATTCATATTAACTAAGGGACAAAATTAAAATTATTACGAGGGCGCACTGGATATGAAGTGATAGACAACGCGCCGAGTTGGTTATAATCATTTTACGTCCAGCAAGCCCGAGCAAGCAAGCAAAGAGAAGAAAATTGTTTTAACTCAGTAAAACTTAAAGTTCATGAGCCCGAAAAAAGGGGGAAAGGGAGGGTCGGGCCATTGTTATATCTCGCTTCCTTTATCTTCGTATAATTCATATTATTAAAAACTGACCTACAGATATCAGATTTCCAGCATTTTCATTGTCTTATCTTAGTTCACGTCTCATATTCCTGCAGACGATTCACCGCACACTGGTTAGAATTGATTGGAAAACTGACGTGAAAAGAGGTCTTGGGGCTATTTTGAAATCGAGATTTCTTTGTTAACTCTGGGAGGTCAAATACTGCTCTTCGGGGACGAAACGCCTAAATCGCAGGTCATGAGCGACAATTTCCGAGATTCTTTCCATAGAAGTAAGAACCAGCAATACCCCCAATTTCTGAGATAGAACTTTCAGTGACAGTAGATGGTTAGGCCCTAAAGAGTCCAAATAAACCAACACTTTCTGTTCATTCCAGGTTCCAGAATAACGTGGTTGTAGGGGTCTGGAATTAAAAATGCCCTTCAACAGTTGGATAAGCAATGGGTGTTCTCCCACTCTAAGGGTGTCTATTTTAGGGTGTGTCATAGAGATAACCGAGCGATACACATTGAGGGTTCTGTAAGCTGTAAGCTTTGTCCATTTTAAATTCAAAGGCTAGAAATTCTAAAATGGCAGAGATATCTACTTGAACTAGGTTAATTTCCCTTTCAGAACACTAGCTAGCCCATTTTCTCCGAGCTGAGGCATAGGTGTTTAAAGTACCTTTCCTCCATGCTGCCAGGAGCAAGTTTTGATTCTCAGTATAGGGTTGGCTGATATAAGCCAACCTGCAAACTGGAGGTTGGTGAGTGGATGAACCGGCCCTGCAAAGATAGAAGGCCTGGAAAACTCGGAATTATATTAACAAGGGGTTGGCTAAACACAGGTCTACAAGAAGTGGATACCATGGTTGTGTTTGCCAGACAGGGGCTATCAGGACTAGAGCTGATACCTCCTTAACTAGAAATTGTCTGAGACAGCGCCCTACTAAAGCAAACGGGGGAAAGGTCCGCACCTTGCTCCAGTCCTGGGAAAATGCATCGAATGCCACTACTTCTGGGTCTGGTCCCCAGCTGAAAAATCTTAGGTGTTGAGCAGAGAGACGGAAAGCAAAGAGATCTAAGTCGAGGGGTCCCCAAGCTTGATTTATGACATTGAAAACAACCTGAGATAGTTGCCAATCTTTGTGATCGAACAGGGTTCGGGATTCTTGGTCTCTTGGTCTGCTCTGACATTAAAAACCCCGGGTATGTGTTGAGCTTCCAACACCAAATTGTGGTTGAGAGACCATTGCCAAAGATCCATTGCTGAGATCTGGTCTCTACTGACTGGGGTTACCGTTTGTCTGGATGGTTGCCGAAAAGGATAACCTCCGCCTCTGGCTGGCCTCTATTTGAAGCGAGAGAAGTCTCGAAATGGGGCGACTGTACAGGGGGGTTTCCAAAGGCACCAGCTCCTCTTCCCCTCTCAATTTGAAAGGAGCGGTACGTCCACGAAAAAACTGCTGACTACTTCTACCATGCTCCAGGTTGAAGAGACTCGTGCACTATACATCAGCTTAAACGTGCTAAGCCAACCGAAGCAAATGTAACGCTGCTCGATCGGAAAATATAGACTTTACTAAATCACTAGCTTGTGAGGTACCTTTATCCTTTGATATCGGGGTAGATTTTTCACCGATGACTTCTAAATCCGCAGGATTATCTTGAGATCAAGAGATAGCCGTCATGCTTATTCAGGAGCGAAATAGAGTTGGATGATTGGTCATGTGACAGCAGGGACTCATTACAGCTGGGACTATGGTTCCTAGGTCCCCCGCGTTTGTTATTTGATTTTTCTTCTAATGTTCGCTGTTTTGGAGTGACATAAAGTGCATGGTGTTACATTGTTATATGGAGACGGTTGTTCTAAAGTATAAATACAAATTATTTTCGTAACTTCGCGCTACATTCTTTACAAGGCAACAAGTAGGCGTTCACTTGGGGTGCAGTGATCAAAGCGAGCAACAGGCAGCGGCAAATAAAACTCTACAGTCTGACAAAATTCCTTGTAACAGTACACGAATATACAGCTTAAAGGTGTATCAAAGCAAGCAAGCATTGACTGTAAATAAAAATTCTACAGTCTGTGACAAAATTCCTTGGAAAACAGATCGCGGAAGCTTTCGCGGTTTACTCTGCGCTCACAATATTGTTTCTGAGCCCATTTGGCAAAACCACATTATGGCAGGGCAAGGTATTGCAAAGTGTTGGTCTCACTATCAACTCGAAGAAGACCAAGGTCATGGACGTGGCAAAGGAAAGAAATGATATCACTACAACCTTGAGCAATCAAAACTCTCTTGAAAATGTCGCCAAATTTGTCTATCTGAGAAGCACAATATCACACAACGGCAGCCTCACACCTGAACTAGACAACCGTACTGGAAAAGCAGCGAATGCTTTCAACAGACTCCCACCTGTCATGCACCACAAATCCATCAAGATACCCACGAAAATTGCTATTTACCAAGCAGTAGTACTATCGACTCTATTGTGTGGCTCAGAAAGCTGGAACACTACAGTCCAGGAAGAGAAACGACTAGCAGCGTTTCACACCAGATGCCTAAGAAGAATTCTTGGCGTCTCTTGGCAAGACAATGTGCCAAATGAAGTGATCTTCGAGAGAACCAGCCAAGTACCGCTTATTAACATCTTACGACACAAACGTCTTACATGGCTCGGACATGTCACCCATGTGCACAAAACTCGCTCGCCCTACCGCTTGCTCCTCTGGGAACCACGAGGGCGCCGTCGCCAAGCCAGGGAACGCATGCGCTGGAAAGATACAGTGTCGAGAGACCTGCAAGACTCTGAACTTTCCTTTGAAGAGACAACAATGGTAGCGCGGGACCGCAAGGAGTGGCGATCGTTTGTGTTGGCGCAATGTGGGCTCGACCCACGGCAGCAGTAATGTAATATAATGTAATAATATGTAATGCCGTAGTTTTCGTGAATAGGAGATGTCTATTTATATTCCATATATATAGGAATTAGGAGAAAGGTGAGCGAAATTAGTGGTGATCCATTTGAATGATGAGCTGACGCAAGCAGCTTACGAATTGCGTGCGTGGCTTACGCGCGCGCGCTCAGCTGAAATT
Organism: Montipora capricornis; assembly: GCF_036669925.1. Taxonomy (NCBI): domain Eukaryota; kingdom Metazoa; phylum Cnidaria; class Anthozoa; order Scleractinia; family Acroporidae; genus Montipora; species Montipora capricornis. Next base: position 32,073,178 of record NC_090893.1, read on the forward strand.
CCTTTCTAGCGTTCTTATGGACGTTCGCGCGAAAATCTTCCCGCATTGAAATGTTTCATTTCTTGCCTGAAGTTAGGTCATAAATTGCTTATTCCAAAAATGAAAAAAATGGAGGGGTGACTGACTTTGTTTCGGAGAAAAAGGCAAGGGAAAAATAGCAATAAAAGCAAGGTGACACACGCTAACACCAACCCGGTGTGGCCAACACATCACGCATGCGCACAACCATTTCACCCGGTCAATTAGCAGCCATGGACAGCTGTTTCGGCCTTTTGGGCCTCATCAGCATGGCGTAGCTGACATACCAGGCGGGTGTGTTTAGCACCCCGTGGGAGAACAGTTTTGCTGTTCCCAACCCAGCTTACCACATGTTTGGCATGTGAAGCTGTCACTTAAAGGGGGTGCTAAACACACCCGCCTGGTATGTTACCTACGCCATTCTGATGAGGCTCAAACGACCGAAACAGCTGTCCATGGCTGCTAAGTGACCGGGTGAAATGGTTGTGCGCATGCGTGATGTGTTGGCCACACCGGGT
>NC_090893.1:32078713-32086213 GCF_036669925.1 Montipora capricornis
GCCAATCAACATAAACTTCGTTTTATCCGGGTTGATGAGCAATTGGCTTTCGAAGCACCGGGTGGCAACTTTGTGTAAATCCTCCTCAAGCTTGATCTTGGCATCATTAAAATCAGTTACAGGGAAGGATAACAAGATTTTGGAATCATCGACGTATGACTCAAGGTGACACTGAGGTGCCCCCGGCAGATCATTCAAGTAAATGCAGAAGAGAAGTGGTGAAAGTATTGCACCCTGAGCAACTCCGTCTGTAATTAATAGTGGATCTGACAAAACGGAGTTAATGCGCACTGACTGCGTTCGACCCGTCAGGTAGCTCTGAAACCAACTGACCGTAGCAGATGAAGCACCGTCGACAGAGAGTTTCTGAAGTAAACGTTGATGACTTATGCTATCAAAAGCCTTTGACAGATCGAGTAGAATTAACGCGCTAAGTTTCTTCTTATCCATTGCCTCTAAGATGAGATCGGTGGTGTAAATGTTCAAGGTCTCAGTTGAATGGAGTGACTTATTACCGCTACACTAGAAAGAAATCCGTTCTTGAGGTGATTTTGGCATCATCTTTGGATGAATATAATGTCATGAGCAACCAAGTAAGCCTTCCGCAATGCTTCGCGCGGTTTTTATTTTATTTTTTCCAGACAGCCGTGCCGTATTTTCTTCCTTGTCTTGCAAGAAGAATACAATCTACCAGCTCGTCTCTGACGTTAAAGGGGATTTTGTGAACAAACAGTTTCATTTTCATATCTTCTCCGAGGACCCACTGCAGGTCTTGAAAAGAGATCCAACACAGATATCGCATCCATAATCCTTTACAAAAATCCTCGTTCTTCTCAAAACGCCACGCCAAAGCACGGGGTAACCACTCTGGCTGTTTTCCCTGGATTCCACCTGGGGCATGCGGATACTGATGTAAGGTTCCATACAACATTTCATCTGGGATGTAAGTATCCTTCAAATATTCAAGATAGTCTTTTCCGATCTGGCTGTGCATTACGAAATTAACAAATTCTCGTATCGCAATAATGTGTGTTGATCCCATATGAATTGCAATGTTGTGAGGCGGAGGGGGTTTCTTCTCACCTCTGACGAACTCATTGTTGATAAAACGGTGAACGAAATCTGTGCGAAACTTGAAAATTTCAGGTACCGGAAAACTTTCAATATTGTTGTGGTTTTTAAGAGTTTGCAATGCTCTCACAATTTCCTTGTTATCATAAAGTGGAAAATCTTGTCCAACTAAGCTAATATAATATTTCCATTTCACAGAAGACTGCAAAAGCTCGTCCATACAATTGAGCTGAGCTTGAACCAAACTAAAATGTCCCCAGAAAACGCTTGTCCTATTAGTGGTGACAAAGACATTTGGAAGACAGCGTATCATAGCCTTTATGGCTGTAAGGAAGCTTTCTGGGGATTTAGTGTCGATATGAAAGCAGTACACATTGTTGGGCATATAGATTGCTTGAAGAACTGTCTCAACTGAACGTGCACTTTTGTATAATGTTATGGAATAAGCGATGGGTAGCTGCTTTTCTTCTTCTGAAACAGGAGGATGGCGGAAATGATGTCTTAAGACTTCAGCACAGTCCTGATTGGGAGTGTACTTGGCGTTAATTTCTGAATCAGGTGGTGTTCTAGTAACAGTTCCCTTTAGCTTTTCCTCGCCGGATATAAGCTTCTGGCACCTTTCCCATGTCGTGGTCTGCAAATGATAAAATGCTAACTTACATAAGTTTTTTATTACTTACGTATTTCCTAAAATAGAAAATGGTTTGAACCTAGGAGTTACCGTCAACCGCGCACCGGTGGCTCAGGTGGCCCGGTTGAGCACCGGGCTGTCACGCGGGAGGTCGTGAGTTCAACTCCGGCCGGACCAACACTTTGGGAGTCAGGGTGGTTTAGTGGTCATCAATCGTGTCTCCCACCTCTGTGACCCAGGTTCAACTCTGGCCTCGGGTCGTATGTGGGCTGAGTTTCAGTCGATCTCAACCTGACTCTGGGGATTTTTCTCCGGGTACTCCGGTTTTCCTCCCTCCTCAAAATCGACTCCCAGTCATTTACATCTGGCTGGGTTTGCGGTGCTCCGAGATCACACATGGATCGTATGGCGGCAGCCGTGGGTGCCTTCTCATGCATTCGGTCCGATCCCGTCGAGCCGGTTGATCCTGAAAAGCCCTTGTAGGGAGCGTTCAACTAAGCGCACATTTACATTTACTCAGGGTCTCTAAATAACTAAGGAGAAAGTGCTGCCTTTGTAATTACATATGCAAATGGTTAGACTCTCTAGTCTTCTCGGATAAGGACGATAAACTGTAGGCCCCGTCTCACAACCCTTCAACGGTTCATAACCCTGTGGGATGTAAAAGAACCCACGCACTTGTCGCAAAGAGTAGGGCATGTGGTTCCCGGTGTTGTGGTCTGTCTTCTGTGTTATATCATGGTTGGGAGGGTAAAGGGGCACAATTAATTTAGAGCCTCGCTCTGTTGTGCGACCCCCACCACAGCCTGTTTCTCTGTTGTGGTGAAAGTGATTAAAATAAAATAAAAATAAAATAAATAAAAATGACATGCATTGATGGAATTTGATCGTCTGGGTGAAACTAGTACTGAGAAGAACTGTTGCATGCAGTAACTGACGATTTGACAACCTGAGCGTAAGTCACCTTCAGAGTCAAGTAACAGTTGGAAACTCAAACGAATGTAGTGATGCGCTGGTCTGTGTTGTGATGGGTAGTGGGAAAAGTGATGTGATTGGTTGTGACGATGGTGAGTGGTGATCCGGTCGGAGTAGGTTTGTAAGCTGAGAGGAAAAAGTTGTGTGAAGGCGCAGGTAGAAGTAAGCAACGGTTTAATGTAGTTTGTATGCCAGGTTTCAAGTGTAAGGCGGTGGTAATGGTTCCTACAGTAGGTTAAGCATGTATTAACCTGTGATCAGGCTCCATTTTCGTGACGCGAGGGGACGAAGAAACGAAAAAACATGAGCGCCGATGTAAGAGGACATGAGGGATGCTCAATTTGGCCTGATCGCAGGTTAAGCATGTAACAGAGTCCCAGTCGATATTGTGTTTTGTTCTTGAATGGTGTTCAGCAATATTGCTATTGAGATCACCATTCTTAGTCGCTCGTTTGTGTTTTGTAAGTCGCGTGTTTAGGTTCCTGGCAATCGCAGCATGTGATCTTGTATACTGCTCTCTGTCGGTCCTTGGGGTCTCCTTTGTCTTTGACATTAGTTAGTGAGCGTGGTAAAGTCGTTATAGGTCTGTGGGCAACGCATGTGTTGTAAGGTTGTAGTATGCGTGCGATAGTTTCAGTCCCTCTTATGTACGGTATTGTCGCTGTAGTAACGGTACGTTGATGTGGTAGGACAGCTGTCGTTTAGTCTGATGTTTGTGTTGCGTTTGAAGAAATCTGTGCCATAATTGTTCTTCCTAAAAACGCTGTTTTTCAAAGTACTTTGCTAAACTATCAGTTGAGTCCCAAACTATAATATGTGCTCGCCTCGTCAAGGTTCGTACAGTGGTCGCTTTGTGTGTCGTGGAATTGTAAGACGTTTGGTTCAATTGTTGTTTCTGCATGTGTGTGTTGGTTTTCTGTAAACAGTGGTACGAAAGCAGATAAACTTTTGTTACACTTAACCAACCAGTCAAGAAAATGTATTTCCGTTTTCTTCGATCTAATTGGTGGAGTGGGTGTCAGCATTTTGTTTATTAAGGTTCTTGCAGAATTCTTCATTTCGTTCTTTGTGCATGTACTTCCGTGATAGTATCGTAAAAGTAACCACAAGGGGAGTATGTGCTTGTATGTCGTTAGGGCCTGTTACACGATGTTTTGCATGACGATTTCATCCACAACACTCGGAGTGTTTTCCGTTGCATTGAAAGTACGTTGAAGTTAGCCACAGGAGTAATAAGTCGTCAGAGAAGATTTGTTGATGCTAGTCTTGTTGCAATCTAGGGCTAATTGGAGTAGTATGCTAGTGAAAAGTGACGTAACGTCAAGAGATAGTAACAGCGCCTTACACTTGAAAGCTGATATACAATTTTAGAACAAACTAAAACCGACGTTGCCAACCTCTACCAGCGCCTTACAAACGATTACTTAACAGAAAACCTTAAAGGAGCACTGTCATGCTAAGTATCCTGTTTTTAGGTCAAAACTGGGTGAGAATCTAAATTAGTACTCTAGCTCACACATTTAACATTCCTGACAACTCCCTGAGATGATACGAAATATAATAATGTGGCACAAAGAGGTATTCGTATGTAACTTTTGGCGTCTTTCAGGGGACAACGTCTCCAAACTGGCCAGTTTTTTCAAGTTTCAATCCATTTCCATCCTCTCCATCCTTGGCTGCTAGCGAGAAAGTATAGCTTCAGTGCACTTTAATGGTCCTTGACAACAAAACTACATCATTATTGGGTCTTCATTGATGCAAAGACGTCTCTTAGTGTTTTGCAATTTGACTAAAATAGCGTGACACTGCCCCTTTTGCTATACGCAACAGTTATACTGTAACAACTTATAAACCTACAGCGACCTTCACTTACAAACCGGATCATAACGCACCAATCACCACTCACCATCCCCACAAACAATCATATTACTTTATTTGTCAGTTGTTGAGCCTTTCCACAAGAAACAAAAGGCCATTAAATAACGAAAAACCTATTTTCTACTTGGTGGAGTTGTATTTTAAAGCTATTTTTAATGGCAGTTTGTAGGAGGTGAGATCTCGAGTGTAAACATGTTTTTCTGATTTGCGGTTTTCTGAATTTTTTTTTTTTTACAACAATGCGTAGAAAACGTGTTTTGTTTACTGTTAAACAGTGTGATAGCATTTAACTTTGCATTATTAACACAACAATATGTGCAGACATTTTCTTTAGTCTGCTGGTATGCGTGGTAAACAGGTTTGTTACTTTTGCATATCACTGCATTCAGCACACTACACGTGGTTCAACGGCTGCTGTTAAATTTTGGGAAAAGTGAGCACTCGGCTTGCATTGTTTGAACTGAAGGAACGATGAGCGATAGTGAAGGTGAAGTTTTCTTATCCCAAAACAGCTTTTAGGGTTTTTTACAATCAAAGCCTTACCCAGGTTTCAAGACAGTTCAGTTCAGACAGTTAGTAATTGAACAAAGGAAACCGAGCCAAGTGACAAATAAGGGAGCTTTCCATTTGACAGAACTGACCAGCCAGACCGAGCATTTGGAAGGACTAACTCTACAACGCCTTCAAGTTAACAATCTTCCAAGACGATATATATACTCCCCCAGATTAATGCGAGGGATTATCATGCCAAAGTTCCTTCAAATTTTTACATTTTCTTTGCAAAGTGACAGGTCTGGCCGGCCAGTTGTGACAAAAGGAATGCGTTCCGGTTAGTTTTCCAATTAAAAGGCTAATTTCTCGGCGAGTTCAAAACCATATCATACTGGTGTAAGGCTGGCGACTGGGCATCTTTGAAACCAATCAAAGTAGAAAATACTGTTATGGACGCCTTTTGGCTTACATTCGCCTTAAGCCATGCAGACCTAGTCAGGAGCACTACAACTCCATCGCTAGCCTTGGTCTATGTAACGCGCTCGGCATTTTCACAGATCAAGCTATTTTTAGACGAGTTCTTGCAGGAGTGACCATTCTTAATTGCGTAGGTAATACTTTAATTTCTTGAGCAAGACTTGCAACTAGATGGAGAAGTTTGGTTCCGCCACAGGCAACCCAGACTCGGAGGGTAAAAAAATTGATCATAAGGAATTTTAAGGGAATCTCGATAACAAATAACCGCCTGTGGTTTCGCGGGAAACTCAATCCAAAAATAACTCGGCGTGTAAAAACGCCGCTCCACAAATACAATGAAGTTGTACGCTCCTCGCTAGCCATGGGCTCCTGACCGAGTCGGAATGCAGAGGAAACTCGGAACGGAAAAAGAGCATTACATTCCTTCACCGTTCAACCAGCCTTGCTCTGTTTCACTTCCCATAATTTCCATCCTTCACCCAATTTTTTACACACGTCCTTGCTTACACAGTTTAAGAGGAAAACTCAAAAGGTCTCTACTCCAAGTTTTACTTGTAAACAACTTAAATTTACTTTGTGCAATATTCTCAGTTCTCTAGTCTTTCTTTTTACGTCTTTTCGGCCTCTTTGATTCCTTGGGTTGCTCAGGTTACCCCAGATCGATTTTACTAACGACTTTACTTCAGACTTGATCTTCCTGTCGATTATAGTAACTATGCAATTGATCTCGTGGGCTAGGAGCGAGGCTAATCCCGCCAAATGAGGTTTTAGCCCACATCATCAAGGGCTTAGCTGAGCAATAAGACTTCGCTTCCCAACTTTTCAGCCAATCGTTCTCCAGTAATCAAGAGTTCTCACGTTCAAACAATGGCTTTTTTTTGTCAGGTTGACCACATAAAAGACCATACTAAAATGGCTTCTCTTAAGAGAAGGAAGTGATATATTTGTACCCTGTCTCCAAGTACACCATGGTCATTTTGTAATGTAGATATATTTATATCTAGCATTTTAAAATGCTAAACAGATTGAGAAACTATTGAACTGTATCTGGATTAGCACAAGTAGTCATGTAACATAACCATTTGGTTATATTTTGGCTGAATACTCTCATGCAAAAGACTGAGGATTCAACTGGTGAATTTTCCTTTCATGAATTACCTTTAGTGTGCTTGTTGGCGAAGCATTGTTTGTCATCTGTTTCGTCATCAGCTCTGTTGCATGTGATGGATATTTCAACTCTGTCGGCATCCTCTTTTCAAGGCCATTCAATGGTGCAGTCGTTGACTTCAATCCACTTCGTATTATTGGTTGGCGTAGGATTTTATTGTGTGATCTCGTTTGGTAAACGATGATTGATTGCGTGACAACCAAGGCCAAACACGCAACCAGAACAGTTTTTGCAGCTGACAAAGCCATAAAAGTTCATTCCTTCAAAAAACAAACTGTGCATCTAGCAAAATATATCCGAGACATTATTTTGTTTTTCCTCAAAAACAGGAGATGGGGACAAATTTAGGTCGCAAGTTTAGGCCGTAATTCTAAATTAGACTTCGCATTAGATGTTTCAATTAGCATTGGGCTTGCCTCCTTTTCAGAATTCTTGCTTTTGATGCAAGGTGGCCCCACAAGCTTACGAAAAGCGGCTCAAATCAACCAAGCTTAGGGAGTCACAGTCTGTTTAGGAAAGTTTCATGGCGCTGAGCTGTATTATTAAAACAAGTTGAAGATCATTGATAAGGTGCTAAATATATCTCCTTCAATAACAGTAATAACAATTTACCATATTAACAACATTCATAATAAATAACAATAATAATAATAATAATAATAATAATAATAATGATAATGATGATGATAATGATAATGACGATAATATATAACATGACGTGTGCAGTTTCATTTTGCATCCAAGTTTTCGTTGAGATTTGCGAGTTCCCATCGGACAGTAAATGAATTAAGTAAATGGAAGAACCCAG
>NC_090893.1:32091213-32093713 GCF_036669925.1 Montipora capricornis
GAAAAATACAAGGATTTGTATGAAGATCATTGAAGTGTGACTGGGTGGCAAAGCGTTCCCATGCAAATCCTTGTAATTTGTTTCAACTGTAACAGAACCAGTTTAAACGACATACTTACGAAAATCGACATGGTAGCATATTTTGAGCTGCTCTTTTTTTTTCTGGAAAAAGCAGAATCATTGTGTCTATGAAAAAAAGGTTATGTGATGACTTGTGGCACAAGGCTTATTGTAGCACATGCAGAAGAGCAAAGCAAGATGCCCACTCTTGGTGTCATTTAGAAACTGTGGGAATATACACCACTTTCATAATTAATGGTGACCTCCTTTAAATTCTTTTGTGTATATGTTAATTAGACCTACTGCCCTAATTGGGAAACAAATATTCTTTTGAAATTTGCTTGTCGCAGCGAGGCTAGAAAGGCTTATTAGCATTAACACAAAAGAATATATTATTTGGCCACCATTTACATGTAAAGTGTAAAAGTGTAAAAGGTTTCTTGGCTGCTCTCTTTGTGAGGCTGGCTACTCACCTTGATTTTACGTGAGGGCCTCAAGCTTGATCTGTGTGATTTATTGTGTGACTTTAGAACTAAATGCAACACACATGTAAAATGTTCCATATGATGCATCCAGAATAAATTGCCATTTAAGGAAATTCAGTGTCATCCTCAGTCAAAACCTACAATAGAATAATTTATTTGATTCAGAAAGAGGCAACTTGAATGCACTTTCCTTGATTAGTACCAGTGGTAACTGGAATACTGCTGCTGCTGACTACTACTACTACTACTACTACTACTACTACTACTACTACTACTACTACTACTACTACTACTACTACTACCTACTACCTACTACCTACTACCTACCTACTACCCCTACCACTACCACTACCACTACCACTACCACTACCACTACTACTACTACTACTACTACTACTACTACTACTACTACTACTACTACTACTACTACTACTACTACTACCTACTACCTACTACCTACCGCTACCGCTACCACTACCCCTACCACTACCACTACCACTACCACTACCACTACTACTACTACTACTACTACTACTAGGAATGTAATTAAGAGGATGAGTGCAATTATATTAAAAGGAGTTGAAATAATTATTGTTCACTTTTAAGTTTGTAGAGAGTGTTATTGCACTGTACAGGGCTGTACATTAAATGCTGCAAAAGCCATAAAGCATATCAGCAGCTTCATTAGGTCATTAAGAAAGCCACCTGCTTATCACAAAAAGGGGAAATAGATTTGTGTGACTCTTTCAGTAGCATAATGACAGTACAACTACTGTTGTTTATTCTATGTTTTTGTATGCTAAAAGTACTAATACATGCCTTTAATCCTGTTTAGGAAAGAAACCTTAACATCAAGAGGAAGAGGACAGAAATCGTCACTGTGTTCAAAGGAAAGTCATGGGTATAACCATTACTTTTTGTATATTTTTTTTTACATTCATGACCTTTCACAAGTTGTCTTTGCCCTGAAGCGATCTGATTGTAAAACTTAATATGATATTGTATTAAGTACATGCACCGTTAGGTAATTCTCTAGTGTTGGGTTAATGTACATACCGTATTTACCCGTGTATAAGTCGACCCCCTATTTTTGATGGCAAAAAAAAGCAATTTCTTAATTTCTTTGTTAAATGTTACTGGCACACTAATCTTGTGTTCTTCAATTTCTGGAAATGTGGATACATAAAAGATCAGGGCCTCAAGCGCTTAATAGTTTTGTGGTTCAGCAGTTGTTGTATATGCGGGCATTTTGTCCTTGAGTTTGGAAAAAGTTCTCAGAAAATCAAACATGTAACCCTCAAACTAACCTGTTTTGTTGTTCAACAATAAAGGGCTTTAAAGGATAAGCACAACATCACAGAAGCAGGAGTCAATCTTTGAAAATAACTTGCGAACGATGCGAAAATGTGCAAGGTTTAATTGGTCCTTGACTTATAATTTCTCACATGACAAACAAAACAAAACTGACAAACCAAACAATATGAAGTTTGCAAAAGCATTTAAATCAGCCAGGTTTGTATAAAGAATAAAAAACAGTCATTACCAACCAGCATTTTCATGCAACACGAGTGACAATGCTTGCACGCAAACACGAGGTATCGCGCCAGGTTACTAAGCCGTTGAACGATCACGTTTATTTGAAAAAACAGAAATGTCTTTTAGAGCTTTCTGCCTTTGGAAAATGAAAATTTCCAGTGTCTATTTCTTATTTGTGCTTGTGAGTATCTTCAACATTTAGATTTGGACAAATCCTTTTTCATTTCAACTGGAATTGCTTACATTTATTTTGAAGTCTTTTGTCATTCATTTTGAAGTCTTTTGTCCACTGCGTTCGTTATGCCCAAGACAACATTATTATGTTAATTTTGAATAAATTACTTAGCTGGAACTTGGCTAAAAATCTTTGACCCATGTATAAGTCGAGGGCGATTTTTGGAGCTTCTTTTGAGGCCATA
>NC_090893.1:32103713-32106213 GCF_036669925.1 Montipora capricornis
AAACGTAAAGGTACGAACGAAACAAAATCACTTAATTACCGTGACGTCTTTCAAACACCATTATATCCTTCTATATTATAGAGCGATCGCTATGCCAGAGGTCGTGAAAAGCCAACGCAGTTTTAATTGGAATCGAGGCCTGATGTAGATCATCGTACAACGTGAAAAAACGGTGAATTACTTTTGACTGTTATGCTTGTTAATTTGCAGCTGCTTCTTACGGAACAGCTACAATTTTGAAAATGATTTAAACACGAATTCTGTTCTTTTTCTGGCTCTCCTCACTAGCCGCGATCTTTCTTTCGACATTAAGCCAATCAGAGTTCATGTGAGAAAAGCACCAATCAGCGATCTTTTTAGTTCACTGTGTGCCAGGGTCTTCTCAAGACCCGCCGCCATATTGAAAGCCGAGAAGACCCTGGGAATGAGGTTGCCGTACCAGAACAATTTTTGGAAGCCATGTTGAAGGCTTGGGCGCATAGCGTGACGTCACTGCGCACATAAATCATCAGCTCCAAAATGGTCGAATGTGCCGTACGTAGTTGGCTGTTCAAACGGAACGGTCAGAGATTCCAAAAGAGGGTAAGTTTCCATCGACTGCCCTTAAAACAAACCGCCCCTTAAGGAGTGGCTAGTGGGTATTAAAGTGGAAATTTGCCCAAACTTAGCCAGTTCCACATTTGTTCGGAGCACTTTGAGAAGGAGTGCTTCAAAAGTTGCTGTAACTTCAATCTATTGCCCGGCAGAAAACGTAAACGCGACTTAAACGAAGACGCAGTTGCGACAATATTTCCTCATCAGCAAAAGAAAAGCAGAAGGCTTGCAAGCGCACGTCGGATAAATAAAGCTCCTCACGAAGAGGTAATAGCGCTATCAAAAATTAAACGGTGGTCGCTTATATACAGATCAGATCACTAGATCATTTAACGCTATTCGTCTGAGATTTGTTCCGCTATATGCGACATGCTTGTACTGTATCAAAATTAAAACGAACTGAAAAATAATAAAAATAAACACTTTCTTATCGTTTACTCTAAAAACGTAGACTGTGTATCACATTTTGGATGAAGCCGTTTGCAATTCACCTGAGTCCTGAGTTAGCTGCTTGTGTTGATGTCGCAACCTCTGTATCTGAAGACACGCAAAGTTCACACGCTACTTAAAGAGCATCAAAGAGAAAAAGATCTATTGCTTTCTCAACGATTAAATCTTATGTTGGAGGATTAACTGAGCTCAACGAAACGTTCGAAATAAATCTCGGCTGGCAAAATATTTATTCGGTTTTTTTGGCCAAGGGCAATTCTCCATGCTCTTCGCTGTACTTTCTCTATGGCACACCACGATGCTTTTCCTCTACGGCGCTCATCTTGACTCTAGTGAAAATCGTCTTCCTCTGACTTCGAACTGTCTCGCATAGGTTCAAAAGAATAAGGCTCGATCTCAGCGATAATCGAAGCTAAATTCAGTTTCAACCTGACACAAGATTCTGTACAAATTTTGTTGACATGAAAAAATGCATGTGCGCAATGACGTCAAAACATGGCGGCGGGAATTCCTATTATGGAAGTAACCGGAAGAAAAGATGTCCAAAATGGCGGAAGTTCAATTTGGAAAAATACCACGGGTTTGGACTTTTTGCATCACTTTCGAAAGGCAAAATTCACTTTTTCTTGCTGTTTACTACAAATCTAAGCTATTTCAGTAGTTTTAAGCTCCCATATAAAGTACAACTCCCAGCCTTCCGTTCTCCTTTAACTTACCAAGCACATCGAGCTCTTTTCTGTCTTCTTTTGCTATAACTTTGCGTTTTCTCTCTACAACCAATCTCCAAAGCCTCAAAATTATGTTTAACTTTGGTATATTTGCAAGAAAGTCAGTTTAACTTGAACTTACGACAAATGTGTTTGAATTCCTGGCAGTTAAACCGAAGTCACTCGATCGATGAAGTTGTTTTGAAACTGCTAAAAACCAGCGCTGCCCTAATGACGTCATGAAATTTTTGACCCCCACCCCACTCCCGCGTATCTCACACGGCAGCACTTTTCCAAGGGTAAAGGGTAAAAGGTAAAGGGTAAAGGGTTAATATTTATCTTACAAAATTTAGCATTTTAATTTCTTTAATTTTCAACAACCTGATCCGTTACTTAATAATTACCACAAGCGATATTACCTTTTTGCTCTCATTCCGTCTTCGTCTTTCAAGGTCTTTGAAAGTTTTAACAAAACTCACATGTAGTTCAATTATACCCACTGGGAGGTGACAACAATTTTCTTACATTTACTACGGCTCGGTAATCTAAAGAACAACGTAAGTTAGAGCTGTTTTCAATTGAGTATCGAAAGTAATTAGCGAATTACTTTGGTTTTTGCATTACTTCACTCAGTGATTGGTTCAAAGTTCCCGCGCCACTTTTTCAACCAATCAGAAATGAAACCAAAACCAATCGTGGCTCGCGCGTGCACATTTTCCCACGCTTTGTGTCGGCTACGTGTAATTACT
>NC_090893.1:32116213-32118713 GCF_036669925.1 Montipora capricornis
CTAGGTTGGGAGGATACGTTTTCCACGGAAGAGCAATCTCGTAGTGGTCATTCTTGAGCTGAACGGTTTGTTCCATTATGTCCAACTCTTTTCGGGCGTTTTGCGACATAGGTGATTTTGACCTGAGATTAGAGTCGTTAAATTCTTCTTCATCAGCTTGTTAACCGATTTACAAGAAGTGTGATTTGCAATTCTGTAACCAATCGGAGCGAGGCTCCAAGAACTCTATTGTTTTTCGGCCAATCAGAGTAAAGTCCAGATTCTGGACTACGAGCAGACGTCTCGCTAAGAAATTGTATCAGGGGTACCTTTTCGCACCATGTCTAAGGAAAAGTACGCCTTATCGCAGGTTACTTCAAATATAATTATCCATCCCCGCCAAAATTCCAACTTGGTGTTCTTAAATCCAAACCTTCAATTCAAGCATTCTATGGTGCAATTTAAACTCGCAATTGTAAATTCAAATATTCAATTTGTCAATTCAACTATTCAATTCGTCAATCAAACATCCAATTCCGAAGTGAATGTTTGATTGCCGAATTGAATGTTTGAATCGCTGAATTGAATGTTTCGGTGGTCAAATTGAACGTTTGGATTGCCGAAGTGAATGTTTGAATTGACCAATTGAATGTTTGAATTGACAAACTGAATAAACAAAAGAACAAAGCGAACATAACAATACCTAACCAACAAGGCCTAATCAGAATAGCAATGGTTCTTTTGTCTTGCGCCATTTTGGTCCGGTATATGAAAGTCTACCAAAAGTTTGCGTTTAAGAACAATAAGTTTGAATTTTGCCGGGGATGGATACCCATATTCCAACGCCTGATGTGACAAGTGCAAAAAATTACCATATCAATGCAGATAAGACTTGCTCCTAGGGAAGGGAGGGATGGAAATGTAATCTCTTGCTCACTCCACAGATCGGTAATTGTCATTCAATTTTAAAATTCTACCTCACTGTCACGTGACCACAGATTCCATGAGACTTCGAAGCCAAAGTTGGCATATCAGGGAAACAAGATAGTTGCCAAATGGCAACTAATGAACACCATACGTGTTATCAAGCTGTTTATTACAAGTTCCACAAGAAAGAAACTGCATTAAAGTTTCAAAATAGTTTCCTCAAAATGAGAGGGCCCCATCCTTTGAAGTGTTCAACCTCTTGTCATAATAAGTGGCAAACGTACGGGCAGATGACCACCCAGCTTTGTTGAGAATCTCATCAATAGGCTTCTGTGCCGTATGAGCCCTTGTACTATGTGCTGTATAAATGTTTAAATCAATTCCAGACATCTGTATAACAGATCTTATCCACTTAACGAGCCAGAGCTAACCGGAGGTGAAAAAATGTTGCTCAAACGGTTGCTAAGGAATGACGTCATATTCCTGCTCAGGGCCCATCTTACAGTCGATTTGCGGCTTGTTTGTGGTTTTTTCACTGGAGAGTTTTCGCAATCGATTAACACAGAAACGTGCCTGTTCTTGATAGGGGTGGGATTTGATGCATTGGTGTTTTAGGAGGTTGGGTTTCACATCAATCTCAGGAAGCACGGGAAACTTGCCGTAATTGCTCATTTTCCCTCGTCTGTATGTGAGCCATGGAGGCCTTGATATCCGTCCAGTTACCGACGAGTCTTAAGTATTTATGAGTCAATGAGTCAACGAGTTAGTGCAGTTAACCAAACCATAAAATGAAAGCTAAAATTTCAGTGAGTGCTAAGGCCTAATATCTGAAACGAGGGCTTAGGCTAAAATCAATAAATTATTGCAAAATTGACTGTGAGTCTCATTCACTAATAGACCTTATTCCAAAATGGCCGTCATTTAAATATTCTTTTGTTTTTATTCAAATTAGCCCTTGATGCCTCGTTCTTGAGCTGAAAATTCAAAAGAATATCTTGCCTTGAACGAGGCATCAAGATCTAATTTGAATGAAAACAAAAGAATATCTAAATGGCGGCCATTTTAGAATAAGGTGTATTGATTCATAAAACAGGCATCCTCGTTACCGACAGACCAACGGTGGCTTAGGCTAAATTCGTCGATGCGCGGTGGTCAGCCCTGCAAATTTATGTCGAGGTCCCTATTAGTGCAGAATTTTCTGTCGGATTTCCACTAATCAATCTTTGTGGTATTAAAGACGTCAAATACTGTAAGAAACAGACAACTTTTTTGAAAAACTAAAAAAAGATTTGCCATTTTCACATTCCCCATAATACACTTTATTTGCACCCCAAATTTTGCATAAACCATTGTTTTCAAATGCTCTTGGGAATATGTAGTGTCCCAAGAGCATTTGAAAACAATGGTTTATGCAAAACTTGGGGGGCAAACAAAATCTATTATGGGGAATGTGAAATTGGTGAATAGATTTAAACCACTGATGATATTTCATTTTTATGAATTTGCATGTTATTTCGGCTTTTAATTAATCCCTTTTGGGGCATTCATTTAACAGTTGTTTTTTCATAATACCAGTAATTATAAATATAAACAA
>NC_090893.1:32123713-32156213 GCF_036669925.1 Montipora capricornis
AATAGTACTGAACCATGCCCACGAAAGCATGCAGTAGTGTGACGTCTTACGGGTTAGTCACCTTTGTGATGACCTTTACTTTCTTAGGGGACTGGTGCAGACCATCAGACGAGATGACATGTCCCAAATACTCCCGGTTAGCCGGCAAGCCATACTCGTCAAGCCTTCTCAGAACAGCAGCCAGCCGCTGAAGGTGTTCCTCCAGACTGCCTCCAGTAACTATGACATCATCCAAATAACAGAAAACCCCTGGTAAGCCCTGCAAGACTTGGTCCATGGCCCGCTGCCACATTGCTGGTGCAGAAGCCATACCATTAGGTAAACGTTGGTACTGGTAAAGGTCACGGTGAGTTTTTATGGTGACAAATGTCTTGGTCTCATCTTGCACCTCCATTTGCAGATAAGCATGACGAGGTTCAAGGACACCAGACCTAAGCTTGCATAAATATCATTTATGCGAGGAAGACGATACTCATCAACACTACAACGACCTTCGGGTTAGATCACCGCTGCTCTACCGACTGAGCTACAAGGTCAGACGGGAGCAAGACGTGGGAACTGAAGATGTTAAAGTCACGGCGATGAATCTGTACAAGTACAAGGAAGGGTTGCGTTTTTGCGTTTTTCTTAGCGGCCTGTTTTTTGCGGCACGCTCGATGCGTGTGTCCAATAATACCACAATGAAAACAGCTTTCTTTGTTAAATGGGCACTTATTTGGATGGTGAGATCCTGTGCAACGGTAACAAGACTTAGGCTCTTTCGTATCTTTACCCCGCGAACCCTCTTGCTTTGTTAAGTACTCAGGTGAAGGTTCTGGTTCTCTTTGGTTAGATGGGTCGAGTGTATGGAGTTGAGCGCGTAGCTCCTGCTCTCCCTGAAGAACCTGAAAGTCTTTGTTATCCTGTTCTATGGCCAAAAATTTCTGGACTGCGAGATCGAAGAACAGTTCAGCAAGTTTCACTTTAAGCAACTCCGTTATCATCTTGGAGTCACGAATGCCCGAAACTAAACGGTCGCGAAGGCACTCGTTGCGCATTGCTTCCCCAAACTTGAATTCAGTGGCCAAATGCTTCAAGGTGGCTACATAGTGATTAACTGACTCACCGGGATACCTTGCACGATTAGCAAACTCGTACCTGGCTACCAGCGCTGATTTTTCGGTTTTCAGTTGTTTTTGCAGATTCTCCACGATCACCTCGTACGTAACTGCGTCCTCTTTTAGCAACCACCAGGTTGATAAGACTCTGCTGGACGATTTGTCAACAGAAGTGCCTTCCTGTCCGGTTTTTCGGTGTAGGATTCCCAATCCGTTCCCACCACATGCTTTGTCACTTTGTGGATGGCTTGATTTCCACTCGTACTCGGCGCTTCGTCTGGCATTTTCTTGTTGTGTAGGCCCAAATTTTAACCTGCTTCATCCACCGCCCGTGCTTGATCAAAAAGATCCCAAAAAGAACCTCGTCGCCAGTTGTGATGTGTTAACAATAAACGAAACAAACTATCAACTTAAAGATGGCGGAACCAAGAATTTAATGAAGAACGAAAACCTCGTGTACACCCATATATGGTGGATCACATGACCCACATTGTACAGGGCACCCAAGAAAAAACTTAATAATAAACACTCTCAAGAGGGGTACTTCAAACAATGAAAACAAACATTGTCATTAGCCAATGTGAACGCAATTTAACAAAAATTATTCAGGTGTATAAATTGGGGCTGAGTAGCCTAAACGACTCCCTTGTACGTGGTCTTGTTTCTTTTTACTTTTTCATAATTTTGTTCTCTCGAGTACATATTTGAATTGACGCCTCTTTTAGGCGCTTCCAGGAAGATTTCAGTCAGCAATGGTTTTTGTTCTATGGGACTTTATATTTGGACCAGTTGGTTGACGGAAAGGAAGGCGACCTAAAGAGAAGACTTGAGAAGAGGAGGTGAACGGCCTGAGGGCAGAGAACACGTTTCCCTTGCTAAAAATCACTAGCAGACACCGTCCAAGGTTAAAGACAAAACCCATTTGTCAATGGCGGTGTTCGTGAGGTGTTAGCGAAGCGTTGGAGGAGTACGTTGGTGGAGACAACTGTGAGAAACGGCGAGTCGCGTTGACTGTAGACCTACAGAAGCTGCAAAAGGAAAGAAACAGTGAGAAAGCAAGAGCAACATTGACACCCGAAAAGGTAACAATGGGGAATCTTATAGAAGAACGGGAGTAAGGTTGGTGGACCTCTTGGTTTGGTTTGCTGGGCAAGGTTTTCAGAGGAACTTAAAGAAATGAAAAGGAACTGAATTGTTTGACTGTAAATATTAGAGTAAAGTGATTAGTAAATTTAGTATTATCGTTTACGTTTAGTAAAGGAATAGATTATTATTTTAGCAAGGTTAGTTTATATACCCAAATTAGACTGTAATATTAAGCACGTTTTAGGATTTACTATTTTCCGTAATATTAGGATTGACTATTTTTTTAATCATTAGTCTATTCCGTTTTCGAAGTTTCATGGTCGTGAGTTGTGCATTGTATGAAAGGACGTATGTGTGTTGTTGTTGTTGTTGTTGTTGTTGTTGTTGTTGTTGCCGATCTTCCAGATCTTCGTTTTGTGTGCGAGCCCACTTTATTCTAATCTCAAGTGATAGGCTTGTTGGTGGTAGAAGCGAGTGATTCTGCTTTTAAAGTTTCAGTTTGACCCGGGCCCGGGATCTTTTTGTTCTTGAACGCATGTTAGGTTGTGCGTGTTAGATTGTTAGATTAAAAACGACAGCAAAAATTATAGAGACACGCTAAAGAGTAGTAAATTCGGTAAGTACAGGACTGGACATCCATTTCACACAAAAAGCCTATAAATGCGATTGTTGAAATATGCCAGAATTTCTGTCAACATGGACTTACAAACGTTTTCAGGCCTTCTTCGTATTTTTAGCGAGTTTTACCACAGACGCCCCAAGTTAACAAGGCAGCGAGGAAAACATTAAGCTAACCGTTGTAAATAAGTGTTTTGTCTCTCACTCTATTTCTCTCAGCTTTACGTTGATTTTCATTGAAATTTTCTTTTCATCTCCTTCCGCGGCTTCTCTCTGGACTTTCTTCGCTTAAATTTCTCAAATTTCGTCGCTTTTCTCGTGCTCTTTGCTGCTCTTTATCCCGTTGCTCGTCACTAACATGATTTCCCGCAAGAAAAACGTGGGTTGCCAAATGCAACGCTGCCACGCCATTTCCCGCCAAGAAAAATTGCCGTAACACTTCCGTCCCCGGAGGTTGTCTTGCCTCCACACCTTCCCCACTCCCCCGACAGTCTGTACGGGCGGGCGTACGCTGGCGTCATAACCAAAATTTCTCGTATGGGTGTATTTCCCAAAAATTATAGAAAGGAGGGTCATGCATACTCAGCTGTTAGAGTATTTCCAAGCAGGAAATCTTTTGGCAGGCTCTCAATCTGGATTTAGACCAAATCATTCAACCTGTACACCATAGATAAGTGCAGTAAACCGTTGGCTTACCATCATGGTAATGTGGTTAATGAAAGTGTCTTTATAGACTTAAAGAAGGCCTTTGACACTGTAGACCAAAACATCTTACTACGTTAACTTTCTTGTTACGGTGTCAATGGCAATGCTCTTCAGTTGCTTAAATCATGTTTGATTGATAGAACACAAAGATTTTACGTAAATGGAGAATTATCCACAGAACAATATGTATCATGTGGCATTCTACGACATACAACACCTGGCATGTTTGCCGATGATACGTATACAATTATGGCTCATGAAGATATATCTACAATTGAATGTTCCCTAAATAGTGATTTAGCTGCAGTACATGATTGGCTTAAGATAAACAAATTAAGTTGCAATACCTCCAAAACTAGTTATATGACTATTGGTTCTCGGCAAAACTAAATTCGTGAATTTAAAGATGGATGATAGGCCAACTGAACATAAACCTTCTACTACTAAGTTATTGGGGGTTCATATTGATGAAATGCTAACCCGGGATGATCAGATCAAACATATTTCATCTAAAGTCTCGAATGTCTTGCGAATGTATTTAGCTAGAAACCTAACTGACAATCAAGAGACTCTTAAGACAATTTATTATTCACTTGTACAACCTTACTTTGATTATTGTGATGTTGTATGGAATGACTGCTCCAAAACACGTGCTGACAAATTACAAAAGTTACAAAATAGAGCAGAACGGACTATTACTAAATTCTCTAGAGTGGTCTAAGTTAGAAGAAAGAGAGAAAAGGCACTTGTTGATTACGATGTTTAGAGTATTCAATAATAATTGTCCGACGTATCTTCAGGAGTATTTATCATAGAACCTGTGAAGTTCACAATTATAACTTGAGGGGTTTGATGACCTCCTATTACCGCTACCTATAACGAAATTTTCTTAAACGTTTTTTCTCTTATCGAGGTGCAATGGCTTGGACCAACTGTCACATCAAATACAGAAGATAAGGATCTTGCAAGCTTTAAACGTGCGATATCCTTGGACACATTTTACATTGATTGGTAGGGCACGTTTTTTCGTTGCTTGTTTCGTATTATTATGTAGTAAATTATGATTGTTACTAATTATTACTATTGTTTGAATTTCCTTGACATTAAATAATTTTTAGCGCTAAGTTATACCTAGTTTACTAGTCGTTTTAACATTTATATCTTGTAATTCTTGTAAATTTTAACATTTATATCTTGTAATTCTTACACGGCAGGTCTGAAACCCAGCTTGCTGAGACATCTACCGTGTTTTAAATAAAGTTGATTGATTGATTGATTGAATTAACTTTAACGGTAGTAGTTTACTATTCAGTAAAAACGATATGAGATACGATCCCTTGCTTAAAAATGACTCTGGAATGACAACAATAACTTTCAAAAACAGTAACTAAATTTAATAAAGGCTGCGGAACCGGACTTTTTATGTTTTCTTTTTTGTCGTCTATATTTCTTCATACGTACCTCATATGAACAAAATAAAATGACATCCTTGAAAAAGTGGGGAACCTAAGGCCCCCCCCCCCCCCCTCCCCCTTCCCCCCGATCCATCGTTCCTGAGTTAGGAGGGATCGAAACACACCAATCACTGTCTAAGGGTCTACACCAACCTCGTTGCCAGGGTCTCTCTTCTTCGTTTTTCCTGGAGCGGGAGATAGAGACCCTGGCAACGAGGTTGAGGTTATTAAAGCTGATAAAGTCACTTCTCACCTGACCGATCACCAATGACATGACGTTTATGCTAACTATCAACTCAAACCCTACAGTACTTGTGTGATCCACAGTCATCACTTGACTCTGAAGCTGACTTCCGCTCAGGTTGTCGGAACTCAGCTCAAGTGTCGCAACACTCAGTCAGGACTACACTCACCCGGACGACCCAATTTAATTGAAAAACGTTGCCTTCGGTTTAAAACCATTTGTAAATGTAGAAAATTGACGTTGCCTTAGTTCGCCCTCAATTAGAGTAGTTTTCAATTGAGAGTCCTAAGACAAAAATCAATGTCATTACTTTGAGCAGCCGCAATAGAAGCAAATGATACAACACGCCAATCATAACGCAAAGCCTGTACTGAAATACATGAAACCGGCTCTCAGCGCAGGAGAATGCAATGGAGCCAGTCGATATTGGTTTTATTTCAACCTCTGATTGGATAAGAATGTGAAAGCGCGGGAAAACGCAATGGAGCCAGTCACTATTGATGTTGCTTCAAGTTGTTAGTCCAATCAATGCATTGATGAATACA
Source organism: Montipora capricornis (assembly GCF_036669925.1). Taxonomy (NCBI): domain Eukaryota; kingdom Metazoa; phylum Cnidaria; class Anthozoa; order Scleractinia; family Acroporidae; genus Montipora; species Montipora capricornis. The sequence continues at coordinate 32,129,463 of NC_090893.1, forward strand.
TCAGTGGCAACCAAAGTCAATTTTCGGAAAATATCTGTTCGAAAGATGATTTGAGATCTAGAATTTTCGGAACATTTGTTGTAAAATTCTTGCTTGCCGGCCTGCCCTAGGATTTTCGAACGAATAAAAAATGGTACAATTGCCCATGTTTAACGGATTGGTCACCTAGAATTTTCGGGAGCCTTTTTTCTGGCTGAAATTTTCGAGTTTCGGGTAAGTTTTGATCCCTATAATTTTTGGATCATGCACTAGAATTTCAGCTGGGACACCCGAACAGATAAAAATTTTCAGGGGATAAAAATATGCCTATATCTACCGTTAAGACCAGAGTACGTTTAACAATGCTATGTTTATGTGGTTTTGAACTATATTCTCCTTGGGTGTCCCTGATACATGGAAATCCGATGTTGTCTTGTCTTGGAAGGAACATTAAAATTCTTACTTCGTCTTCATGAGTGCATAGTCTGAACGTCTTCTAGACCCGAGTCTGTATTGTTTAAAATTCTCTTTGGCTTTTTCTGGAGTGGTTGAGGAACTTCCTTCAAGCCCAGTCGATTCATCAAAGGCCTACATTCTCTTTCAATGGCTTGATTTCTTGGAAATAAGTTATCATTTCGCCACTTATAAGCATTTCCTGTAGCATTTCTTACTGTGGAATATGGATTTCCCAGCTCTTTCTTCAATTGCTTTTTGCTCGGTGTTGTGCTTCGTATTATCCATTCTTCCACTACAGGAGGAAATTCAAATCCAGCGAACTTATAAATATCTTTTGCGGTTCCAACTGGGTCCTCCGCCAGCTGTGAGTACCGGACAGATTTGTATCGTCGAGTCAGGTTAAATTTTTCCAACGTCCTTTCCACATGCTCTAAATCACTCAACATTGCATCACAAAGCTTTCTTGCGTTCCCAACTAGCGATCTATGTGGATATTCTGGTATCCATTCGATATCAATCCGTGAATTGATAATTCCTCTCGGATCCCGAAGCAGATGCAATATGCGTACTTCGGTTTCTGGATTTTCAAGTAAAACCTGTGGAACCAGATCAGCCAGTTTTTGTCTAGGAAGTCGAAAAGGCGAAACCTTAACGACGCTGTGTTTGAACTTTTCCTTGCAAATACGATCTACAAAATTGGGATTTTTAAGCATTTTGGAACAGTTAACTTCACTTTGACTGCTTAAATTGCAAAACGGTTTTGTTTTAAAAATATTTATAGGAGACGCCGCTGTCCAGGAGTTTTCAACCTGTGGCAAAAAACCCGCTGATACTGAGTGATATCGAGAAAATTTGCAGCTAACAATTGCATTTACAACTTCGAGTTCAAAATTCGAGCAGTTAAAACCTGCCTTACGAAATTTGAAATCCTGTGTAATCCACAATGGCTCATAAACCAAGAAGATTTTAGGATCTTGTGCAAAGATTGCACTTGTAAAGGTTGTTCCAGAGCGATCTTCACCAAATATTAGTAAGCTGCGACGTGCTTCCACTTTGCCAATATTATCTGAAGTGTCAATTTTCTTATCATAACTTTTATTGGTCAGATCCATTCCCTCTGTGTTCTCTGATGATAGCTGTCTATAAGCGAAATGTCCTCTCTCCATGCGTTTCAAAATCCGAGGCTCCTTTTGTTGTTGGACATTCATTATAAACACACAAACTGAGATTGCCACAAGTATACAGGAGAAGAAAAGTAGATATTTCAATGTGCAATTCTTTGTCATGTTGATACCAACTCCAGCTCTATGAAACAAGAATACATAACAAACCACTTATAATCATAGATTGTATAAGAAGCTTTATAATGCCCTGTTTCCCGGCTTCTTTTGAGCTACACGGCTTTTCAGTGACTCGGCTTCGCCTCGTGTGGGACTTTTTTGCTCTTACCACGTTTTGACGTCATCTTTGATATTACCGGATAGATGCACGGTAACATGGAATCTATTTCTCAATAATAAAATAATTAGGATAGTACGCTCACTCTCATTGGTGAATAGCTGTGTTTAGATGAGAGTGTGGAAACAAGGCTGTGACATCACACGAATTTTGATTGGCTATGCGTTGGCCGACGCGCGTTTTGATTGGCTGGTAGGAAATATGAGCGTGTATCAAGAAAATCTGTTTCAATCTAGAAGTAAAAGAACCAGCATTTTTCTTAATTTATCGAATTATTTCTGAGAAATATTTATAAAAGCAATAGAGGACTTTTTTCCGTGTTTCCATAGCCTCATCTAAACACGGAAAACGTCCTCCATTGCTTCATTAGCAGAACATTCGACCTCTACGGTAAAATCGTATTTTTCATTGTACTGATTGCCCAGAAATATTCAGCGAAAGTGAACTTTTGAAGTGCTTTCTGGCACTGCCATAAACCAGTTGAAAAGTTGAAGGCAACAACTGAGAAGGTTTAATAGCTTAACATTTTGGTAATGGACTTGATACAACGGCGATGGTCAAAACGAATAGTAGAACGAAATTGCGCAATTGGATCCATTCGCTGGACAATTGTAGTTGGCTGCTACATGGGCTCGCATGAATTCGAGGTGAGTGGTCAACCAGTCCACGATGGCGAGCATCATGCGGTCTCCTAAGGTCGAACACAATATATCACTTTGGCAACATTTCAGTTGTTAACATGTTAGAGCAATTAGTATCTAATGTTAGATTATTTTGAGCGGACTGTTTTTTGCTTTCGGTAAATTCTGGAAACGCTACGCGGCTGGTCAACCGTTAACTTGAGCCTCGATACGGTGAGAGCAACTAAGTGAACGGTTGACCAGCCGTGTCAAAATTCGTTGTAAGCGAGCCTCGAAGGATTTTGAAAAATTGAATACTTTTCGCTGTTTCTAAGCAATGGGTGCTCGCTGGACCTCGAAACTTGGTTAAGGAGAAGTAAATTTATCCGTGTGGCCATCGCCGGAGTCTTAGGGTGACTGATGCCGGAGAAGTGTGATTTTATTGGCAAGATGTGAGGGAAGCTTAAAATTACTTTGCAGCCTTTTCCTTTATTTAGGTACGAGTGACAACCCGGGAATTTGAAAAGTCGCTTAAATCGCTTTCAATCAAGCAAATAACCACACAAAAACCGAGAAAGTCACCACGACAGTTAAGTACAGCTTTTTTATTGCGAACTTTTGCGTGTAAATATCTTTTTCAGTTTGATATCGAGATTCCCATACAAATCCTTATAATTTCTTACCCTACGAGTCTGGGCTGCCTGTGGAAACGCATGCGCAAAATGAAGTTTTTGACAGGAAAACACTAGTCCTGCCCTGGGGATATGTGAATGTCACTGGGTTAGGATATTGCATTTGACCAAAGAGAACCGTGTACTAATCATATCGTTTTTCGAAATCAGTCACGTGGGTACCTCACATTTTGGCCGCCATGTTGGAACATTTCCTTATTATCTGGCGCACTTCAACCTCGATCTCATGCACTTAACTGATGTATGATTAGCTCTACTTTACACATAAAATGAAAACGGAATAAGAAGCTGACACACTCGGTCACAGAAAAACTATCAGCACTAAGCTGCTGCTACAAATGAAACTTGACAAAGTGACAAAGAAAAAAAAATCGGCTCAATCTAACTTAAGAAGTTGAACGACACTTTCATGGCGGTAGATGAACGATGGCACAGCATTTACGGCTGATGCTTAGCCCTGCCCGCTAAATTTTGACAGTGCTAATCTAAAATACTTCAGCTAACCGGCTTCTTCTTCTGTTTGAATCCAACAACCATCGGCCCCCGAAGCGAGTCAGAGAACTCTTCGGAAGACCGAGTGAAGCCCGAGTTAGCCGAGTAATTCGCCGAAATAATGGACATAAACTTGATTTTCTGATCCTCCAGTCTTTATGGTCAATATGCTCTCATAAGCACCAATATAAACTTGATTTGCGCGAAAGGGACGTTCAAAATAATATTTGCACATGTATTTACATTCCAAACCATCAAAAGATGTGCTCATGTGTTCCTGTGAAAGGACTCGATGAAAACGAAAGGAACTTTTAAGTGTCTAGTCGTTCTAGCGCCGGAGCACTAATTGGGGACTCACACTGTAAACTGAAATTAACAAGGAAAGCAAATCAAGTCAAATGTTGGTTTTTGAGGAGAGGGGAAACCGGAGTACCCGGAGAAAACCTCTCGGTGCAGAGTAGAGAACCAACAAACTCAACCCACATATGACGCCGAGTCTGGGAATCGAACCCGGGCCACATTGGTGGGAGGCGAGTGCTCTCATGTACCACTGCGCCATGTTCGAACTGCGAGTTTTAGACGAAATTGAGTCCAATGTAAGTACAAGGATCACTTCTCCCTTTCGTCTAAATTTACCAGCACTGCGAACATTCGTCGCGTCCTTTTACAGGAACTATGAACCCAACAAATTTACCTGCTCCCAACTGTGTGGTTCCGTAGCTCATTTGGTGGAGCGTTGTACGGGCACCGTAGAGGTCGTGAGTTCGAATCCCGTTGAAGCAACCTGAATTTTTCAGGTGTCTACAAGGACCAATTGCTTAAATTATCCAGAGATCTCTTCTCTCAATTTCAATCCTAATTGAACATCCCACCTGTGCAACCTCAGACTTTCCCTCAGTTGTCGTCTGCACGTCACTAAGGTCGCGAACGAGCAGAAGAGAATGTGCCAATCACAAACTGACAATTTTGCTTGCAACAACTCGACCCTGGCACGGAGAAAATACTTGGTTTCAATTAACTCCATGCCCAATCGCCATTTTTTTGTTGAAAACCTCTGTTGCTCCTCATGCAGGCTGTTCGATACCAGGAGCCCTTTAGACGATACTGCGTTACTCGTCGGTATTTGCTGAAAATCTTTTCTCCTTCATTGTACTCGTTGAATTTCAATTTTGTTTTAAAATCTTCACAAGAATCACATGTCAGGGATCATCATCCTCATTTGTGCCTTTCGCTTTGAACAATGTTCGCGACGTAGCCTTTAACCAGCTATAGCTTGGTAGGAAAGCGTGAAAGTTGCAGAAAAAATATGGATGCAACATTGGTTGTTGTATCTGCGCTCACATTGTAAGCAAAACCATTTCACCTTATTACTTTTTTTGGGCGGCAAAGAAATACCAAAACTATAACGTATCGACCTTCTGGTCTTGGAAACATGTTCACAAATCAGCTTTTCCGAATGAACGTATTTTCGTTTTGTGACCAATTCAGTGCTTTTTGGGTCTAAAACGTTTTCGAAGGTTTTGAGTAAAACACTCTGATTTCTCTTAATCAGTTTTCCACATCCCGGTAGAAGTAAATTTCGGGGAAACGATAACACAAGCTGTTAAAATAAAGCAAAAACTAACCGTCGAATACCTAGTATTTTGACTGAAAACAATACTTACCAATTCAATGCATTGCTCTACGATTCAAGTACATTAGTTGCCCAAAGAAAATAAGCAGGATTTTTTTTTTGTTGCAAAATTAATTTTCCTCTGGTGCAAGAAACAGTAAAACCGCATTCGCTATTGTTTGTTGCTCAAATAATGCAGAAATTCTTTCACAAAAATAAAGGTTGCTTGGAGATTTATTTATTTACCATTACTCAGGGTAATGGTTCAGTTTTTTTTAAGAACCTTAATGACGTTAATACATGCATCATTCTTTCAATTTTAAAAATTAACGATAGTGAGTTTTATTCTCGGTAAGAGGTTAAATTAAAGTCATCATTAACGACGTAAGCAGACGAGAAAAAGTCTTAGAAAATGAAGGTTAAAATTGCAGTGAGTCTTGAGAGCATTATTTGCCTGTCCGACCCGCGGGATCGATTCCCGGGATTGTTGACACGAGAATTAGAATTAACTAGATGCTTCTGTGAAGCATACACTGGGTTGCCTGTGGTACGTGCTACAGAAAATCAGAAGCCACCGAATTGTGTGGTATTGAAATACAGCATTCCAGTCTCTGAAGAATAACAAATAAAAGAGAAGCGAGAAACATTGGCTTCTGGGCTGACGTGTTGATAATTTTCAAGTTCCCTCTATCACAACTTCTTTTCACCACAAGTGTGCCCTCTGAGCATCTGAAAGCTTTGTAATACCAAACTTCACTGAAGTCAAGCCCTGTTTCGCGGGGTTAGTGTTAGGATGGGAGACCAAAACAATAAACCCCTCATAAAAACAAAAACAGAAACATCTGACCGAAAATACTATTAACGCTAACAAATGCGAACTCAGCAAGGTACAGATTCTGTTAGCTTGCTTTATGCAAAACAAATATTGATGAAAAAGCAAATAACTATTGATACACGGTTTTCAGAAAGAGCAGAAGGAAGTTTCCCGGACAGTCGATCGAGAATAAAATATTTACGACATGAAAACAACATTAATTTTGAACCGTGAATATAGAAGCTAAAAAGTTACGATCAGCGACAAACAATTGGGAGATTTTTGCTACGTTCAAGTAAATTGCAAAATCGAAAGTGACATGGCCGGAATTCAGCGGGCGCCGTGATTAAGTTACCGCGGCATGTTTACTCGCCAAACAGTGAAGCATCTGTGTCAAATGATGGCAAGATACCGGGTTTTTGTAAGTTTCTTTTTCTGTCAAGTGTTATAAAGTTTGACAATGAAATGAGCGAAGTCAAAACAAAGATCACAATCGCCCAACTCTTGTTTATGCAAAGTCAAAATTTACTGTCCAAGACAGGTAATTCCATCATTTTGGAAATAGAAGCTACTTTATTATTCATCTGCGTCACAAGTTTTCACTGATTTTGGGGCTCATTTTGTTGAAACTCAAGCACGCTTCCAACAGGCCTGTGAACCCTTCCTGCTTACAGAGCAATACTAAAAAAACTTCTCCCATATCACATTTGAACCTTAAGCTCGAAAATTCAATACACAACATGATATTTTAATTCACAAAGGCAGAAAATACCACAGAATCCTTTTCCAGCGAAATATTTATTGAAACAAACAACATATTTGCTCTTAGAGGCGAAAACCTCTTCCTATTTCATTGCGTGCATGAAGACAAGAAACTCAATCGTGTCAAATTACCATGTACTTCAGGTAAATACAGCTCACTTTGATTTCGTCTCGACGGGCGATAGACAGATTGTTGTCGAAGTCCAGTGCTTGTCGCTTTTGAGATTCCTGCCTATTTTATCCAACTGACTTTCCATTATTGAGCTCCATAAGGGTATATTTTGTTTAAGGATCCACTAAAACGCCATTCGCGTTACATGACTTTCGACGCCATTGCAGGCTAAGTTAATGATTCTACTGTGTCCATCAGAGAAATCTACGCAGTTCCACTACCCTCTCGATCCTAAGAAAATACTCGCAGAAGGCTCTATCCACAAAGACACCACTTACCAGGGGAGTGACAGGCAAGACTTTTACCGACACAAAAAAAAAAAAAAAAAGGAAAAAAAGAAAACAAACAAACTAAACGCAGACCTAGACTGGGTTTGCCATAAGGCGACCCAGTAAAAAGATGTACGTTTCGATCGATGTTGGCCCGGGAAAAATCCGAGTGTCGACCCTTCCATCTTCGAATGCTCTACCGAGACTGATTTATTGGAGCCACGATGGGGCCAGGACATTAAGCTACTACGATAGGTTCATATAGCAATTGTCCCGTCATACTGCTAGTGTCTAAATTATCGAATTGGAGCATAATCGCAAATGTACTGAAAGAGATGTTACATGTTAATCCCGGTGAATGAAATTTAATTCTCGATGGTGACTCGGGAATAATCGGAACAAATCCGAGCGCTCCTTTGCTGAGGTCGACCCTGTGACCTTCCGATTAGTAGTTCGGATGCTGATTGAGGTGACAATTGTCCCGCTACAAACCCTGGGTGCTTGAGGAATTTCTCCCAAGGTCCGAGAGAACGCAACGCGGCATCGTTTGGGGACCGAAAAAAATACCTTTCGAAGCACAAGCCTGGAGCCTCATCTCCACGCGGAAAGTCAGTCCAGAGGCGCATTCCATTCGACCAAACAGTTCGAAAAAAGACGGGTAAAGAATCAAATGGGATGCAAATATTCCACAAAAAAATTTGGAAATTTGGGCATACCTCGCGAAGTGGTGCTGGAGTTCCGGAAAATCCCGTCCAATTTGTTCATTCTTCCACGGGCGTAATTACGGTTTACACGAATATGTTGTTGCAATTATTGATTTGAGAGAATTTTCACATACTTAGAACCCCTCTAATTGAAGTCTTCCTTCCACTATGATACGACTCTTGTTTTGGGGTCAATGTAAGTCTATCGGTGCCACTCACGAGCGCGTATCTACTTTACATGATACTTTTTTTTCCGGTTCAGCCGGTGCGACTTTTCAATCTGGTGTGTCTTCCGTGGGTCCGTCGTGTATGGGGACATACAATGTACCGGGGCATATGGATTATAGAGGGCCGGCCACACAAACGCATACTTTGTCTTCTTCAGACCTCCTTAGCCGAACTTTAACATTCCGAGCCACCCCTAGCCTGTGTACTTTAACATTCTTAGTCATCCTTAGCGTTACTATGAAAATCGAAAAGAAAAAAATGACGAGCAGATTATGTCTTTCAGTCACAACATTTCACCTTGGAGTGAAAAATCTCCGTCAGACAAATACTTATGCAAAACTGGAGCCATTTCTGAGTTTAGGGAACAAAGGAACACGGCCAATTTGAACTGGGAAACCGGGGAACAATCACAAAATAACTTAGGGAACAAGGGATCCCTGAAACAATTTCAGCGGAGATAAAAAAGCCGTATGGGAACAAGTTTGAAAGTAATTTCGGGAACAAGGGTCGGAACACAAGTAAATTTTAAAAGAGAACAAGGGAGAAAGGACTCATTGGCTCAAAACTCAAACTACCGATTGACGTCATTGATCGTCGATTCATATCCTGTAAGAGGAAAATCACGCAAGGACATGCTAGTCAGCGAAAATTTGACCAACAACGGTACCTTCTACAGAACAGGAACAACCCTAATTCTCCTTTGATTATTCTAATTTAAAACGGGGCTCGACAATCTGCGAGCCAGCGAGCCATTCGAGAAATGCGAAATTTGCATTGAAGTCTAAGCACCCATTTCAAATAGCGCTGCTAAACAGTTATTAAGTCTAAGCGCCAATTTAAACGGTTAGCTTTGATAACTGTGGTGACTCGCGTGTTGACTCGCATGGCTCGCCATGTTCGCTCGCATGACTCGCATCCATACCTCGCATGACTCGCAGTCGTGGCTCGCACATTGTCCTAACTCATCTAAAACGTTCGCCACTTCTTTATCGTCACAACTCAAGTCAACTGACGGCGGTTTCTCACTTTGACACTTGCAGACTGCAGACTGCAAACGGCGGACTCCAGACTAACCCTAAATCACATGCATGTATTGAAAGCTGACCGTTTTCAAATGGGTGCTAAGACTTAAATACTGTTTATCAGCGCTATTTGAAATGGGTGCTTACACTTATATACTGTTTATCAGCGCTATTAATTTGTTGGCAGTCTGTGTGCAGTCTGCGGTCTGCAGTTGTAACTCACGGTACAGTAGGCTGAGTAGGCCAGTCATGTTTGGGGACATAAGACACGCTGTTCAAAAGTCGTGCCAGGGACAAAGAGTCACGCCATAAAAAAAAAAGTCGAGCCACATATATCAAGTCACACCAGATGCAAAAAGGCGTGCAAGTGGAAAAAGGCTACGGAAAGACTGATAACAAAAATATCACCAAATGAAAAGTAGATACGCGCTAGTGTGGCACCATCGATCAGTGCTCCGAACCGAAGCAGTACCTAAAACAGTAAAGGCGTTTGAAAAGACAGCTGCTTTGTATTAGAGAATTTTTTGCATGATCTCAGAGCAAAGTAGTTTGTTATGTCATCTCAACTGTAGCTTACAAAAATTTGGTTTTATCAACGGAGTTGATAATGTAAATTTGCCACCGTACAGAGATTCTAAAAGCTGACGTTTCGAGCGTTAGCCCTTCGTCAGAGCGAATCGAGGGATTATGGGTTACGTGTAGTTTTTATAGTAGAGTAGGAGCTACGCTATTGGTGGTAACATGGCAACGTGAAAAATAGGAATATATTAGTTAAATGAAAAGCGTTCGTTAATACCGTGAGGATTAAGGGTGCCGATTTGAAAGATGAATTTTTGTTCCAGATTCTTGCGGCTTTCCGTCGTACCTAGATGTAGGGAAAGGCCGCAGATAGCCATGTGTTTTTTGGAGTGGTTAGGCAGATTAAAATGGCGAGCGACTGGCTTGGATGCATCCTTGTCATTCTTCTCAACATCGCGAAGGTGTTCGCGGAATCGGTCACCTAGTCGTCTACCTGTCTCACCAATGTATAATTTATTGCATGACGTGCAGGTTATGCAATAAATGACATTTGCGGAGGTACATGTGAAACGATCGGTGATCTTAACAGATCGCTTAGGTCCCGATATCTTGCTAGTGTTAACAATGAAAAGACAAGTTTTGCATCGTGAGCGCGCGCATTTGAAAGTGCCGGGTTGCTCGTTAGTTTTGAGCGCGCTTCTAACTAAAAAGTTGCCTACGTTTTTGTCGCGTTTGAATGAAATAAGTGGAGGTTGCGAAAAGATTCTACCAGTCTCGGGATCATTTTGGAGTAATTTAAAATTACTAAGAATGATGCTTTTGACTGCGTGATTATGAGGATGGAAAGTGAGGGTGAATGGAATTCTGTCATTCTTATCTTTTTGTGACGTTTGTAGTGATGACTGTCGATCAAATTGTTGGGCGCGATGATGGCCCGCTTTGACCACAGAGACAGGATAGCCACGTTTTTCGAAGAACTGGCACATCTCCTCTGATTTGCTGGAAAAATCGGAGTCATCACTACATAGACGTCGAAGTCTAAGAAATTGAGAATAAGGGATGGAGTTCTTGACATGTGATGGATGTGACGATGAATACAACAAATAACTGTGTGAATCAGTAGGTTTGTAGTGCACACTAGTACATAGCACGTTGCCTCTAATAGAAACGTTGATATCTAGAAAAGCCAATGAAGTTTCCGAAATTTCCCAGGTATATTTAAGAGCCGGATGAAAAGAGTTGACGGAGGTTATAAATTGATCGAGTTCTTCTCTGCTGGATGAAATAGCGCCGATGCAGTCGTCGATGTAACGGCCGTAGAGTTCAGGTTTGGGGCCGTTGTACTGACTAAAAAATTGGTGTTCAACATATCCTACAAAAAGATTGGCATAGCTAGGTCCCATTCTTGTGCCCATCGCTACACCATTAATTTGTTTGTAATAGTTGCCGGCGAATGAAAAACAATTAAGCGTTAAAACTAGTTCGGCAAGGCGGAGGAGCGTTTCCGAGCTAGGTTCTTTGACAGTGCGTTGATCGAAAAAGTGTTTAAGTGCTTGAAGACCTTCGCTATTAGGAATGACTGTGTATAGAGATGTAATGTCCATGGTGAAAATAAGTTTGTCTTGGCCGGAGAAATTGAAATCGCGGAAAATTTGTAGTGCGTGTGTACTGTCTTTAATGTATGATGGCAAGGATTTGACGATAGGCGTCATAATCCTGTCTAAGTAGCTAGAAATGAGTTCGGTGGGGCAACTACAGGCAGAAACGATAGGGCGACCTGGGTTGTTGGGTTTGTGAATTTTAGGCAAGAAGTAAATGCACGAAGTTCTAGGGGTGTTGATGATGAGATTAGTGGCAGTGTCCGGTAATTCTTGATTAACTATAAGATTTTGAATGGTGTCTTTGACAAGTTTTTGATTGTTGGAAGTGAGATCTTTAGGGATTTTGGCATAAAACGAGGTATCCGAAAGTTGCCGCAAAGCTTCTTTTTGGTAAAGGTCGGACCGCCAAACAACTACCGCGCCGCCTTTGTCGGCCGATTTGACAACTATGTCGTTGCGTTTACTAAGATTTTTAAGCGCCGCCCACTCTTCCGAGGAAAGGTTGGAAAATTTAGTGTTGCGATTGAATTTAAGTTTGTGAATGTCGTGACGGCATTTTTTGGTGAAAAAATCTAAAGAGGCAAATTGTCCCTCTGGGGGAGTCCATTTGGATTTGCGAACTAGAAGTGTTTCAAAAATATCTTTATTAGAAGTGTCCGAATCATGCTCTTTGTCGTGAAAAAAGGCTTTTAACTGAACGCGGCGAAGGAATTTTTCGACATCTTGCTTAATAGAAAATTCGTTGGTGCGTTTGGTAATAGGGACAAAATTTAGGCCCTTACTGAGAACAGATTTTTCTGAGTCAGTAAGCGGAAGGTTTTCTGGAATTGTAATTACGGTATTATGGCTATGCAATGTAGTGTCGTCGGTAATTTGCGGACCTATTAATTGTTGAAGTTTTAGAGTCTTGGTTTGGTGTAAATGGTCAAACAGTCCAGAATTAAGTTGTCGGATTTTAGCACTTCCAACAATCAAAAACTTGTCAAAGACACCATTCAAAATCTTATAGTTAATCAAGAATTACCGGACACTGCCACTAATCTCATCATCAACACCCCTAGAACTTCGTGCATTTACTTCTTGCCTAAAATTCACAAACCCAACAACCCAGGTCGCCCTATCGTTTCTGCCTGTAGTTGCCCCACCGAACTCATTTCTAGCTACTTAGACAGGATTATGACGCCTATCGTCAAATCCTTGCCATCATACATTAAAGACAGTACACACGCACTACAAATTTTCCGCGATTTCAATTTCTCCGGCCAAGACAAACTTATTTTCACCATGGACATTACATCTCTATACACAGTCATTCCTAATAGCGAAGGTCTTCAAGCACTTAAACACTTTTTCGATCAACGCACTGTCAAAGAACCTAGCTCGGAAACGCTCCTCCGCCTTGCCGAACTAGTTTTAACGCTTAATTGTTTTTCATTCGCCGGCAACTATTACAAACAAATTAATGGTGTAGCGATGGGCACAAGAATGGGACCTAGCTATGCCAATCTTTTTGTAGGATATGTTGAACACCAATTTTTAGTCAGTACAACGGCCCCAAACCTGAACTCTACGGCCGTTACATCGACGACTGCATCGGCGCTATTTCATCCAGCAGAGAAGAACTCGATCAATTTATAACCTCCGTCAACTCTTTTCATCCGGCTCTTAAATATACCTGGGAAATTTCGGAAACTTCATTGGCTTTTCTAGATATCAACGTTTCTATTAGAGGCAACGTGCTATGTACTAGTGTGCACTACAAACCTACTGATTCACACAGTTATTTGTTGTATTCATCGTCACATCCATCACATGTCAAGAACTCCATCCCTTATTCTCAATTTCTTAGACTTCGACGTCTATGTAGTGATGACTCCGATTTTTCCAGCAAATCAGAGGAGATGTGCCAGTTCTTCGAAAAACGTGGCTATCCTGTCTCTGTGGTCAAAGCGGGCCATCATCGCGCCCAACAATTTGATCGACAGTCATCACTACAAACGTCACAAAAAGATAAGAATGACAGAATTCCATTCACCCTCACTTTCCATCCTCATAATCACGCAGTCAAAAGCATCATTCTTAGTAATTTTAAATTACTCCAAAATGATCCCGAGACTGGTAGAATCTTTTCGCAACCTCCACTTATTTCATTCAAACGCGACAAAAACGTAGGCAACTTTTTAGTTAGAAGCGCGCTCAAAACTAACGAGCAACCCGGCACTTTCAAATGCGCGCGCTCACGATGCAAAACTTGTCTTTTCATTGTTAACACTAGCAAGATATCGGGACCTAAGCGATCTGTTAAGATCACCGATCGTTTCACATGTACCTCCGCAAATGTCATTTATTGCATAACCTGCACGTCATGCAATAAATTATACATTGGTGAGACAGGTAGACGACTAGGTGACCGATTCCGCGAACACCTTCGCGATGTTGAGAAGAATGACAAGGATGCATCCAAGCCAGTCGCTCGCCATTTTAATCTGCCTAACCACTCCAAAAACACATGGCTATCTGCGGCCTTTCCCTACATCTAGGTACGACGGAAAGCCGCAAGAATCTGGAACAAAAATTCATCTTTCAAATCGGCACCCTTAATCCTCACGGTATTAACGAACGCTTTTCATTTAACTAATATATTCCTATTTTTCACGTTGCCATGTTACCACCAATAGCGTAGCTCCTACTCTACTATAAAAACTACACGTAACCCATAATCCCTCGATTCGCTCTGACGAAGGGCTAACGCTCGAAACGTCAGCTTTTAGAATCTCTGTACGGTGGCAAATTTACATTATCAACTCCGTTGATAAAACCAAATTTTTGTATACTACTTCCCCACCGACGCAGCACCACAGTTTCTTTAGAAACTACCCCTTCATTCAACTGTAGCTTAGTTCGGCTTAACTTTGTCCATTTATTTAACAATTATTCGCCGAAGGCGAAGTGAAAATTGATGAATATTTACTGAAACGTAGTCTAGGTAAATATTTGCCAATATTTACTGAGCCTGAGGTGTAATTTTCAGCGGTGAATATCAAGAAAGTGCAAAAAAACGTGCTAAAACACGATAAAAGGGCACGAAAAGTGCTTGATTAGCTTAGCAGCCGCGCCTCCAAAATGTTATATTCACCGGGTAGCGCGGTGACACTAAATTCTTTATACAAAATCGCGCGCTCTCATTGGCTCGCTATCCGGATTATCAGCCGATAATCACCTCGACGGACAAAATGGCTGCCAGTAGTCGTTTTGTCACTGAAAGTGAAGATGATTTCTCGTTGAAAGGTTTTTTTTTTTTCTCTTTTTTAAAATAATCACCTGTGTATTTATACTAAAACAATTATTCGCCTCAGGCTCAGTGATTATCGGTGAATATATGACTTCGTCTCGGTGAATATTCACCGATAGTCACTTCGCCCTCGACGAATAATTGTTAAATATTCACCGCTGAAAATTATACGAAATATATATATTAAGGGGCCGAAGTAAAGGTCAAAGAAAAAGGAGGAAGAAAACAAATCAGCGATTTTTTCCGTTTGCGGTTTGCCCCATCAGAAAATAGATAGTCCATATGTTAGATCATGCAGTGTGCCCGAATTGCATTGGAGCGAGTCTGAGACGGTTTTCATAATGGCGGCCTCCACAAGCTGAAGGAGTGTTCCGGAGACAGCGTTAAAAAAAGATTCTCTTTTTCAAGTGCATTCCAGTAAGAGAACCATAAAAATATATCGATGCAACACGGTGCATTGGAAAGAAACGACTGAAGCTCACGTTTTTAGGGTTGGACAAACAATCCATCTCATTTCGCTTCAAGATGGCAGGTGCTGTGATACACAATCCCCCGTTCCCGGCTCCAGAAGGTAAGTGAGTTTGAAATTCTTTCGGTAAGACAAGTACAGATTACAAACCCTCATTTGAAGCAACATAGTTCTTTTACCAACTAGCGAAGCCAAAAGTCAACAAATGCACAGAAACCAGAGACTCCAGTGTGCAACGAAGCATTGTACGATTGTGACTTCTTTTTCGGGTGATCGTTATGTTATTAAACTAGTCGTCTAATCTGGCGTCATTGAACAAGGCGGAATGATATGTGTTTCAATGATTTTATGTTAAGTAACTGTGGCTCTCTTGTGGATGGAAGGATGAATCATAGTTATGTATAATGTGTGTTTAATTATTAGAATCTTGGGGTTTTGACGTCACAGGGAATGATTGAAACATAATGTCTTAAGGAGCAATTCTAGAGCACCCATTCACCGCCAAGTTGCAGTACTTAAATAGACTGCCACCACAGTCCGTAGTTGTGTAGTTGATGAGTAATGACAGGGAGTGAAATGGATCGACTACCACAGCGGTCCGCAGTTCAGTAGTGGTAGAGACCTTAAGCAAGGACAATGACAATGGCTACGAGAATGCCACAAAACAATAGGTTTAAATAGCAAAAGCAATAGTTCTTCAATCCCTGCACATTCGTTTTACGTTTTGATACCGTAATTTTCGTTGCGGTTCTGGTCTTGACAACGACGTAAAATGATCAATTTTGAGGTCATGTGGAGGACGAGAGCACCTGACCATGAATGTTCAATTTTCTCTCTAAATATCCACGTCGTTCTTATCAATTTTATTCTTGGAATGTGTATTCACACTTTCCAAGCCGAGCGACATGGAGTAATCACAAAATTATTACAGTAACAGGAAAATCTCTTAGCCGTTGTCGTCGTCTTTGTTTAAGGTCCCTAATAAGTAGCTGTAAGTTGACATGGTTCGTTGCGCGTGTGGCTTGAAGGCGCTGTGTTACAAAATTTGCTTAAATTCAGCGACTAGGAACTGGCAAACAAACAAGACGCTGTTCATAGCGTTTACTCGGAATACCATGTTACGCAGAAGCAGGGTGATACATTTTGGGAGAGTTAGAAACAAACTACAAGGATTGAATGGGCTAAAGCGATGTTCGGATTTCCTAAGTAGGAACAAAAGAAGTGAATATTTCTGCAGCCAATTGAAATCTGGAGGGCTCACGATAACGGATAACGCATTAGTGACCATCGCTTAGTGTTTAGAAATAAAATCAATAGGTCACCAAGCAAAAGAATTAGTTTGATTTGGTACAGGTTGTCGGCTCGGAAATAACATGAATCTACACAATGCAGGGGTGACATACAAAGTGAAACCAGTGAGCCAAGGGAGAGTGAAACACTGGCGTAGCGAGAGAGAAAACTTGTGAAAACCATTTGTAATTAATGTGGCTAAGTAAAATTTATCCCTCCTTTTACCAGCTACACTGGCACTGAAGCAGCTGCATAGTTTTGAAATTAACAGTGTTGTGAATAATGCAGTCGCCTCCCTCTATAGGTAGCTATATAAACATGAAGACCGTGAAACAGTTGAAAAAGTAACACCCGCCGATGGTGCGCGTGCAAAAAAAAGCAGAAAGAAAAGAAATTTCAGGCATTTCCAACATACCGCTGCTGGGAGTTCTGTCCTGACGATTTCATCATGCTGTCAACATGCAAGATTTAGATTAACTATCTTATGCATAAAATTTCCAGAAGACTGAATCCAGCATTTTCAATCTTTAGCTGCTGTTGAGCTTTCACTCAAAACATGGGCTTGAGTTTCTAAATTGGTGAATGTCGTTAAAAGCTTCACACTGAAACCCCAACATGTCTCCCATCACTTTGGTTGCTCCACCGCATGTTATAAATACGGATTTTCGTGGAACTCTAAGAATTGAGGCTGTTTGAAGCCTCGTGTGCACAGGAATCTCCTCCATCAACACTCGACACCACGGCCGTCATTTTTGTGTTGTTGGAAAATGTGAAATGTATTGTTCGAAGGGATCAAGTTAATTGCTTTTAGCCAAGGAAATTCTATTGTCCATTTTGTGGCACCGAGCAAAGTCAACCGATACAGTTCAGGTATTCCGAGTAATTACCCAATAACTCAATTTATTTTGACATGTATGGCTACGATACCAATTAACACTGATACAGATAACAATGTCATGGATTTTGCAACAATTTAAAGTTTTCGTCAGTTTATCCCAATATACTGTACATGTATCCAAATGAGGTGTAAAAATTTCTTATTTAGAATCCTTTCATTTGCTTTTATTTTCGTCATGTTTACCCTTTGCCAGGTATTAGGTCATATGTTCACAAGTTTGTTTTGTATCTGGAAGATGTTTGTATTTTCAGTTACAACCTCTCACCTCTCCCTGGGGGTCATTGTGCATACATGTAGCTTTTAACCAATGAAATCCCAGCATCCTAATTCTATCATGCATTTTTATGCACTTCCTGTTTTCAAACCCATTTTAATACTCGTTATACCTTTAGGTATCCCGAGTAATCAAGCGAAACATAAAATTGGTCACTTAAAGCACTGAAGGAAGTTTGAATAAAACGGCAAATAGAAAAGGAGGGAGGGGTGAGCGCAGACCGCAGCGGCAGAGCTTTGATCAACTCCATCCTTAAAGTGTTTCTTTAGATTTCAAAACTATGTTATCTAAACACTAAGCGACCAAAGTTTTAAGTTCTGATTTAAAAAAGACACCTGTTTATTTTAACTGGAATTTTCTTATTTATTGGTGCGCCATTACTAACTTAAAAATCTTGGGAGAGCTGGGTCAAGGAGAAAATGTCGTTATTAAAGACTCAATAGTTTAAGGACACAATGCGTGTGTACGTGGCTGAATTAATATTATGCAGCACAGGAGTTTCTCGTTTTGTGTTTTACATAAATTATAATATTATAATAAGTGCATTTGCATGCTGAAATTTTAAGCTACAATCTTGGACAAGACTCATTGGGAAAATGTGACGCTCTAATTTGTCTGTGTGATAAACATTAAATTCCTCCTACTTTCCCCCCTCCCCCCATTCCAGTGTTGGTTTAAAAACCACCAATGGCTTGCACAGTATTTTGCATCACATTATCAACATTCGTAGGGGTGGGGGGAAGGGGGATTTGGGAAGGATCAAAACATTTTTTGAGCGTATGCCAAATGATGCTTAAGCTACATAGAATTTTTCCCAGGAGTTTTGTCCAAGATTGTAGTGAGTAAATGACGTCACTTTTCCCTAGATCCAACCCTCTGAGGTCCAATCGGTCAGTTTTGAATGTGAGTAATGGCGGCCCGTGAAATCCAATTTGTAAAAAACTCAAAAATAAGCAGCCTTTGGATAAAAATCAAAGCTCAAAATTTTGCCAGTCAGGTGTTAAGCAAACACACCTTCAAAGTCTGAAGAAAAAAAGGAAATGATTTTTTGATCATACAGTAGTAGCACTTTAAGCTCCTTCTTCTTATCTTAAAGTGACTGCAGACTGCGGTGGCAGAACTATGATGAACCCTGAAAAGTGAACAGGTTTTCTAGAATCTAGCCCATTGGAAGACGTTTAGGGTCTTTGTACATCAAGTGGCTCCCTTGGGTCATTTGCTTTAGCCCTGACGTGAAAACTGTCTTAGTTTTACATGATTTGTAAAAGAGTGTTGAAAAAACGTTGGCTATCAACTTGAAACATTGATACAGTGGCTTTTCTACATGTACCTGTTGAAAGTGTTGGGCAAGAGCATCGGGAAAATCTTCACAAATCATTGGGATATTTTGTGCACCCGTTGGAAGTGTTGAGAAAGGTGTTAAAGGTGTTAGAAAATCAGTTGGCTACCCACTGATTAGCCATTGATTTTTACCCATTTATAATAATGTTAATAGAACTGAGTGGAGGACTTCCAATTTGGTCTGTAATCATACAAGTGATTAACAAAATGGGACGACCATGTAGCGGGAGTCCGATTTGTTTAATCATGAGTATCATTATAGACCAAATTGGATAACACGAATTACAATTTACGAGAAAACAAAATCAATGCATTCCTTATTCACTGTCTAATATTACAAATTTGTCCATTTTGGAAAATCCCCAGTTTGGTAGGGTAAGTGGTTGTTGCTATGATTATTGTGATAAATTCTGTGATTGGTGGACTAAGCTGTCGAGTGCACTTACCTGTACAGTGTAATGTTGGCTGATGTAACTGTCTGATTTCAGGTATCCTATATATTACAGCAAACTGTCTGATTTCACTGTCCGATTTCAACCCTACTCAATAATTAGTGAAAAATAAAGTAGTTAATGCACCAATTAAATTTGAGAAATTTGTAATGGTTATGATCAAACACAAAACTGTTAGTGTATGTTTTTGTGTGATAGGTCTCAGTGTTTCATCTTCATTATTGATTTGTCATTTTATTTTAAATTCTATATTGTATCATTTGGTTACTTACAGTACCTCTTATTATTTTGTGTCTTGTTTTACACAGACCAAGAACAGAAGAATATCATTGACAAACTTGCAAACTTTGTGGCAAGAAATGGCAGCAAATTTGAAGAGATGACCAAGGAGAAGCAGAAAGGAAACCCAAAGTTTGCATTTCTGTTCAGTGGAGAGTATTACAACTATTACAGATGGAAAGTTTCTTTTGAAATAGGTAAAGAAGTCTGGGTCTTCTTTATGACTTGATGTCTGTAAACTCCATTAATTTACATGTACCGGTAAAAGGAAAGTTTACATGTACCATAATAACACATGTAGGCCTTAAAGGGGCTAGGTCACGCAATTTTAGGCAATTTCAGCACTGATCGAATGGTCATAGAATTAACTAAAATTTCAAAATAACTGTTCAAAACTATAGAAGAACTCTAACAAAACACAGGGAAGCCATAAAGGGACATGGATGGACAAAACTGGAGAGGATTGAAATGGATTAAATTTGGTTAATTTGAAAAACGTTGGCCCACCTTTTTTCAAATTTATATCAGTCTATATCAAAATGTCATTTACACAGCTGGAAAATCATTCTCAGTTGTTATGTGGCCGTGATTTTGCAAATGAAAGACTCTTGCTCTACCAATTTGACGTTTAGAGCTCAAAATTAACAAAATTAAACAAAATTACATAAAATAGCGTGACCTAGCCCCTTTAATCACATGGCGGCCATGTTGGGTCCCGAGGGATTGAAAACTCCTTCCCAAACATTTCAACTTGAGGCTCGGGGTACGAAATCTATTGTCTATGGTCAATATGGCCGCCACGTGAATAAGGCCCATTTATTATAATAATTATTATTTATGAAAAACTCTCCTTTATTATTATTTTGATTATTATGATTATCATTATGATTATTATTAGCACTGTTATTATTATAATTATTTATACACTTCACATTTACCTACATTTACACAAACAAGTACTATAATCATAAATTATGGGCCAACATCGACAGCGGCAACAACAACAACAACAACAACATTGCACAGAACAATCAACATTATTATTACTCTATCAAATTTTTCATTAGCTTTTCACATTTCTTTAAATGTAATGTAACCTTAAAATATACCTACATGTATAATACAGTATATACCTTATAATATACATTTCCTTTCCTCATTTACAATATACATGTACTGTATGTGAAGTGAAAGAAATGATTACACATCTTATTAATTTATTTTAAAGATAGCAAAAATTTCATTTTTAAGATAATTGTTTAGTTTCTTTTAATGCCTTTACCATTCCCACTACACATGTACTGTACATGTTTTGTCATTAATTTTATGTGTTTGGTTTGTTGGTAATCTCTACTGTAGTCTACTTCTCCTGGTAACGTACTCTGGTTTTCTGCTCTCACCAAAACCCAATGTACATGTGTCAGTGTGAATGTGATTTAATTTAATTTAAAGTCTCCCC
Source organism: Montipora capricornis (assembly GCF_036669925.1). NCBI lineage: Eukaryota > Metazoa > Cnidaria > Anthozoa > Scleractinia > Acroporidae > Montipora > Montipora capricornis. The sequence goes on from NC_090893.1 coordinate 32,150,617, forward strand.
AATTCATAAAGCTCAGTCTGTCTTGTGCTCTGCTCAATAACGTCGAGACTAAAATAAAGTTATGATGATGATGTCGATTGTTGTCTTTGCCATCATCATTATCAGTAAGTGATTTGCAGATGAAATTTTAAAGGCAGCATTTTTCTCCTAGATCTAAAGCCGTGTTCAGACTCAACGTTGAGTATGATCAACTGAAGTATACAATGTAATATCATATTGCTGGCAATGTAATATCAGGCTATCAGGGTGGCTTAGTGGTTATCTATCTGGCCTCCCACCACTGCGAGCCGGGGTTCAATTCTGGCCTCGGCCAGCAGGTGGGCTGAGTTTCAGTCGATCTCAACCTGACTCGAGGGTTTTTCTCCGGGTACTCCGGTTTTCCTCCCTCATCAAAATCGACTCACAGCTAATTGACATCTAGCTGTGGTGCTGTGCTCCGACATCAAACATGGACTGTATAGCGGCAGCCAGAGGCGCCTTTGTATGCTTTCAGCCCGATGTCGAGAGCCGCGCCCTTCGCAATTCAGTCCTCGACTGCAAGTAAGGGTGATTAGCACTAGCATATAGCAATAGCAATAGCATACTCGATTCAATTTTATTCAATTATGGTTCTGTTCACGTCTGCGAAAATTCAAATACAATACGCTGGGTAACCTCGCAGTGTGAGACAAAATGGCGCCGTATCGCGTGGCTGCCACTATTATCATCACCATCATGTGATGTGCTAACCAAGGATAGCTTTCAAGAATAGAAGAAGACAAATCCAAATGTTTGCTCCATAAAGCGATTAGAAGTTTCATCTGCTCATACCACCAATGATGTGCTCGTCATTCTGTTCAATTACACATTGTAATTACTTCAAACAACCCCTTTGAGGTTGTTTGAAGTAATTATTATCCAGTTATAATCAGGGACTGCAATTAGTTGATGTGAACCCATTTCAATCATAATCGAGGCCTAATGTGAACACGGCAGTAAGGATTGGTCCAGCACGACCTTCTATGCAGTAGTCAGATACTCTATTACGCTTCGTCAGTCTCAGCATCTCCCTTGGATATCACGTTTTCTCTGCAGATTTTTGAGCAAATGAGAGACTGCTTGCAGTCTGCATTAAGCTAAGCTGCTGATCGTGGCATCAGGCTGGCTTTTTACACTGTTATTGTGTTTTGTTCTTGTCAGCCCAACAACAGACTCAGCAACATCTAAAAACCCAACAACAGCTTGTCCAACAAGCAGCGGCACAATATGGAACTAACCCTCAGGCTCATTTGGTGCAACAGGCTATTGTTCAGCAGTCAATCAATTCAGCACCGTGGCAACAAGCTCAGCAACAAGCTCAACAACAGGTATAAGGAACTGAATATAATAATAATAATAATAATAATAATAATAATAATAATAATAATAATTATTATTATTATTATTATTATTATTATTATTGTTAGCAGTATTATTAGAGCCATTCTTTACCTGAAAAAGTGATCAAGATGTTTTTTGGAAGACCAAGCCTGAGTCCCTTAATAAGATTTTTTAAGCTACAAATTATGTACATGACGATAGTATATTCATCAATGCCACACATTTTAGTATTTTTTTCTGAAAGTCATTAATATATCATAAATCATCCAACCAAGAGACACCAATGCCTGTTATTGAAACCTGGTCAAATGCTGCAACAAGACATTATCCACAAGTTTTAAAGAACATTAAACCTGAGTGAGCTCATTTCGTAACTGGAATATTAATTACTGTTGTTTTTCAGTTACAGTGTATAAGGCGCACTCGGTTATAAGATGCACCATTAACTTTCAATCTTGTTTGTATCAAGTTTACAATTATTGGTGATTCTTTCAATGCAGGCTTAATTCAGAAGGTTGCTTTTATGGAAAAATCTCCCTTTTTTACACAGATGCAGGTTCTACAGCAGCAACAAGCTCATGCTGCCAATGCTGTTCCCTTGTACCAAACCCCTGCAGCTCCTGTCCAACAAGCAGCTGATTTAGATATTACAGAACTGGAAACTCTCCTTTGCAAAATTATGGAGTCTTGCACCAAGGAGTCCATATCGGTGAGTTGCTCAGCTGCTTTCCCCAGAAGGATACATGTACATGACATTGTACAATCATGTTTAGATGTAAAGCAAGCTAGGGTTTCATTAAGATTTTGCTCAGGAGGTCATCATAATTTTGGCAGCTGAGCATTTTACGTTAAAGTTAACAGAAAAGATGACAATAGTCACTTCAGGCAAAGTCATGGCAGAAGATTGTGATCTCATGGTACAAAAACCGCCTTACAGGATCATAAATTGTGCACTGGGACATCTAAAACAAAGAAAATTTAAATTAACTTGCTTTGTTTTGGATGTCCTAGAGCACAATATGCATTCCAGTATGGTGGTTTTCGTACCATGTGATCACTAAAGCTGCAAGGACTCTTTTGTAAATCACTTATCAGTGAAATTGATCTCCTCAATAAAGATTATTATTTATTTATTTATTTATTTATAAACTGTCCCCTTCTTCCATCCACATCACTCACAATTAGCTGGTACATGTAATTGCACAGAATGATAAAAACAAGCTTTTTTTTCGTGATATTTAACAATAATTATTCTACGAGGGTGCACTGGATACGAAGTGATACAAATGTAGATAAGAGCCAAGTTGGTTATAATAATTTTATATCCTGCAAGCCCGAGTAGAAAAATTAAATAAATTGTTTTATTAAAAATTTTAGGATCAACAACTCTTCCACTAAAGCATCAATGTCTGCCTCAGTCAATTCCGGTCCAAAACTGCTTTTGTCAGCCATATTTTTCTCAGAGCTGCACAGATGTTTTCAGCTTGCTTTATTGCTAATGCGTTCCTTGACCGTATTAGGTACAGCAGGTATATGAACTGATATGAACTGATATCGGATTCCGTAGTTCACTTTTTAATAAATAGAGGATATTACATGGCTGCGCAGGGATAAAAATTTCATCCTCGAGTGCTGCCAGTATCTCTTATGAGTGAGTGAAGCGAATTCATGAGTGAGTGATACTTTCAGCATGAGAAGATAAAATTCGTATCCCCAAGTGGCCATGTAATGTTCTGTTTATTATATAGATATTGATGAAATGTCTAGATTTAAAACAACTTGTGTTACTCATTTTCGAAATAATGAAAAAGTGGTCACCAGCCGCTAAAACACACAGTTTGTAACATGAAACAAGATATGAAATTTATGAAAAACAAATCATGATAATGTAAAATTTTGCAATAAAAATGTTAATGTAGTAGAGAAGAATTATATTAAAGCCAGAAAGTATCTCACAATGAAGAGGAAGCTCACATTTTATTGGCTAATCGTGTTCATTACCATGACAACACCAATATTCTCACATGTGAAAGATAAAAATGATGTTTTCAATGCACGTGGTGAAGATGTGATTTTTTTAAATCTTGGTATTTCATCAGTATCTATACAGTAAAATGTAGTATTTAACATGTTTTCAGCTCAGATATGTCCAGGATTGACCCTAATTCATGCAGATTTTGATAAGGGTCACAAAATGTCCTCTTACCCTACAACTGTGGCATTACTTTCTGCAAGGAGCTCAACAAGACGTGCCTTTATCTCGTATCCCAGAAGCTCTTGTTTGGAACTGGGGTTTTTTGAGTTTGAAAATTTCCTTATTTGGATGTAACATAGCTATAAGTGCATTTTCCAGCGCATGCAGCTTCGATCTTATTTTTGTCCACATCTGGGTTTAAAATTGCCGTCCCAAAATCCCCAGTGTTGCAAGTTGCACACTTCAAGGTCATGTACAGTCTTCTTTCCATACTTGGCCTAGGAGTCAACTTTTTCCCAAGTACAGCAGATGTAGACTATTATTTTTATTTATAAAATACCCCCCTTGAGACATTCAGCACACCCACTATTGTAAAAGCCAATCCAAACAGAGCTATCTCGGCATCAAGGAAAAATATGGCACTTTCTCAAGTAGATGTATTTTATAAGATTCTTCCCTTGGGGGATTCAGCCCACTTACTGTTGTAAAGGCCAATTGATCAAAACAGAGTTATCTCAGCGTCAAGGAGGAAAACCTGTTGATAAAAATAAATTAATTTTTACTTGGGAAAGGGTTGACTCAAGGAATTAGCAGAGGGATAAAGGTCCCCCCTTGATGAGTTCCTGTTACTGTACATTCTCGGTTTTCACATGACGTCACGGACAAAATACAAAAGAAATGTTGCTTGAGAGCGAGGCTAGTGAGTCTCATTAGCACATAAACAAAAGAATACATTTTTGGCCGCCATTTATGCATTCGCTCAATGTAAGCATAGTAATTATGTTCTGATTACCTCAACTTTCAAATAATAGGAAAGCTAATGTTCACTGGATTGTTCTAGATAAATACTGTTGATGCTTAGACTTAATTGGACACTTTGTGACGCTTATCAAAATCTGGGTGCGACTCTTTAGGGTCAATCCTGGACATATGTTACTCGGCTTTATCCTGACACCGGCTTGGGGTTTTTTTTAGAAGGCAACCTCATTTTCTATTTGATAATGAAGATAGAATTAATGGCAAATGTAAAGACTTTGATAAGCATTCTTTTTAAATCTAACAGAATGGCAAAAATTTCATCTTTTCCAATGCCAAGACACCTGCACACTGTTATGAGATATCCCAGTACCTTCTCAAAAGGTAAGTTTATTTTTAGTTACCAAACACTTATATCTGGGAGGCAACTGTGCCTGTGGGTAAGGGCAATAAATTCCAGGTGGATTGTGGTCTGTTTTAGACAAAATTTGTGCTTGAGTTCTTAGGTACTCAGACAAAGGAAAGCCTGAGGAATTGGTTACAAAAATGCTATTAAGCTAGGACTGTATTCACGTCAAGAATCCAAAGCAATCTTTATCGAGTAGATAGTACAGAAAAGAGGTAGGAAGATAGGTAAGCGCTTTCCGAGTCAATGACTCAACACGCCGGTGCTTATCCCCGATTTCCATAGCATTAAGCGACTAGGAGTATTCTTAACTCCACCCTGTATGGGAAGCTACATGTAGTCCATTGCAGGGTTACCCCCAGCATTTTGGGGGTACCCATTTATACACCTGGGTGAAGAGAGGCACCGTGGGAGTAAAGTGTCTTGTCCAAGAACACAACACAATGTCCCCGGCCAGGACCCGAGCCCAGACCACTCGATCCGGAGTCGAGCGCACTAACCATAAGGCCACCACGCCCCTCCCACACAGAAAACAGGGGTAGAACATTATTGATTGAAATAAAGAGGCTTCTTTGAAACATTTGTATTAGCATAATAATAAACTAAGGTAAGTACAGCTGTATTGTGATGTAATGAATAACTCATCATGCAATGAAATAGCAACCACTGTAAACTGGTTGGATGACAAGTTTCTGTTCACTCCCTTAACTAACTAGATTTCAGAATACTTTGAAAATTGGCTTCTCACACTGGGAAATATGAGTGGTTATTTGCTGGCATGTTGTTGTTGCAATCTGCAAAACAGTGTGATTGCTCTCTTTAAAAACACAAAACCTAGGCGAGTGCTTTTAGACCCGATAGAACATGTGCTGTGAGTTTTTT
>NC_090893.1:32161213-32166213 GCF_036669925.1 Montipora capricornis
GATGAATCCAATACATTTATTATAAAATTACAAACGGTTACACTAACAGATTGTGAGGACTCAAAATTCTTGTCAGAGATTTTTGTCTTTTCTTCTTGTGTTGGCTTATTTGCATGACTATAGTGTTAACGTTCGGATGGATTTACTGAGATCTGTACCGATATGAATCACCCTTTGATAGTTTGATAGTTTTTCTGCTGCTGTAGAGTTAAACTGGTCTGGATGGCTAATTCAATGTTGTATCTAATTCAAACCCTTTAGGAATAAAACGTTTTCTTCCAGGTATTTCCATATCATGCAAATACAATACACAAAAAATCTTAACCCCGGGAGTTGAGTAGGGACGTTTTCAACCAACCTCTGGAGACAACAGACAAATGTAGGACTTCTGGTGGACGAAAAACGAAGCGGAATGATTTCCGTTCAGGTCCCTACTTCATTATGCATGCAGAATAAATTAATTATGCATTGTTTTGTAGAACAATACGAACACCCAAGGGAATCGAATATATACATGGTTAATTTGTACTTACGGTATGAATAAAAATGGATGCGTTTTCTCTCCCTCCTCTCTCTCTTCTTTGCCCACACCGTTGCTCCTTTTTGTCCCAACTTTCCTCTTTCTATCCTTTCGTCCTGTCCTTTTTTCCAGCCCCCGCTCGGCTTTTTCTGGTGTTACAATCTTGAGTCACTCCCAGCTTGCCTTGAACTCCGACCCACTGTAAACCTCTGGATTACTTGTCCCTGTTCTTTACCACTGAGCTAACGTGTCAAGTTGCTAATTCACACCTTGAAAATGATATTTATTTTGAATTCTGGCTGGCTGTTTATATAACAATTACAAGTAATTATATACACGTGCCATGCCGAGCACCTTCAATCGAAGAACCTTTTAAAACAACGTCATCATAAGAACTTTATTAATAACCTTAGCTTCTGAAAGAAGCATGTATGGTCTCTCATAAGAATCAAGATTTTAAATACTTTTAGCATAGTAATTTTTATCCAATTTGATAATAGTATACCTAGATAGTTATAGCCGTGTTTCTTTTTTCTCATGTAAGATGTTATGTAACTTTCCATTTTACCTTAGACAGCAGGTCCACATTAGCCTCTCGCTTCCTTTAATTTAACCTGCTATATCAAATAAAAGTATGTATGTATGTACTAGTCAAGCCGGTTCTCTACTATAGGAATAACTAACCGTACAAATATATCGTGGAATATTTGTACGCGTCTCGTGCGTTTTCTGTACAATAACTAACACAGATGGATAATAAAAGAACTTAAATATACTGTTTTATTCATTTATCTAGTTGCCAGATGTAGATTACAAACCAATTGATGCCGCTGCTCTTCGCCTTCCCGCACCACAACCACCAAGCGAAAGACTCCTGGCTGCAGTTGAAGCGTTTTACAGTCCCCCGAGCCACGAGAGACCAAGGAACAGGTTAGTTAGAAACGAACGCTTAAGCTACTTGATGCGTTGACCCTTAGCTAGCTGCCTCATTTTCTTTTACCATCAAAAGTACACATGGTAAGAAAGCAACATAACAGAAAAACATCTTTTTTTCCTTTTTTCAGTTATTTCTAAATGGGAAAGACAAATTTGTGCACCAAGGGAACTGGCGCTGGTGTGTTGGGAACTTTCCCAAATTTTTGGATAATCTTAAAGTGCACCTACCGCCAAAATATTTTTTTCGCTAAAATGAATCTTTGCACCTGTTCGAAACGCCTTGCGGCCATTTTTTCCTTTTTCTAACAAATCCTGCCATTTTATAGGCTTCGAAAGTTGCAAACATCCAAGCATCTTTTGTTCACGACCGAATCAGAAGGGGAGTGGTTCTATTCCTGCTTTGACGTCACAATCTACTTTGCATGCATTTTTACAAAGAGTTAATGCATTTGGAAGGAATAACTCTACAACGCATTCAAATTAACACACTTTAAGGATCATATAGACCCTATGCAAAAATGACTGTCTTTAAATTATTCTTTTGTTCATATTCAAAACAGCCCAACTAACCTCGTTCGGGATAACAAATTCTTAAGAATTTTTGTCTTAAAGACGAGGTTAGTTGGGCTATTTTGAATATAAACAAGAGAATAATTTAAAGGCAGCCATTTTTGCATAGGGTCTATACTCCACCAGAAGAATATGCGAGGGAATATCATGCAAGTAATTGATCATTCTTTAAAGAAAGCGCCTTTAGCCTCAGTAATAGGTCCACTCAACGATAGAGAACAAACCAGAGTGGGAATGAACCCACGGCTTCCAGGTTAGATTACCGTTGCTCTACCGACTGAGCCACAAGGCCAGATGGAAGCCGTTTGAATTTTGTGGCAATCGTGCAGCACATGCAAGAAAGTGAATTTAAATTTGACCAATTTTCACCTATCAGTTCGCCCCATCTACACCCTTATAAGACATCTTTGGTACATATCAAGCTACCGAAATTCGTTATACTTCGGCGAGGACGATAGACACTTAAACACACACTATTTTGGATTGATTGTTATATTGTAGCGAAGGCTGGGAGCAAAGTGGTCTGTTTGAGTTTTACAAAGCAAAGTTAAAGTATATCAAGGATCGTGAAGAGGCCGAGAAACACAAAGTGCAGGAAGTCCAACAAAGCAGGTCAAGGTGTGTAGAAGTGAAACAACACAACAGCAAATTTTGATAGCAGCCTGCGGGCGGTTGGTACGCTAAATAGCCCATTTCCGAGTTGTCGCATGCCTTAGTTTCAAAGCGAGTCCTGGTGCACAACCATTCAAATGGAAATGAGTTGCGTATTCTTATGCAAATCAAACTCATTTCTCTTACAATAGTTGAGCACCAAGACTCACTTCGAAACCGACTCTGAAATGGCCCATTGCCCACCACTAAGAAAAACTAAAAAGCTTACATTTCGCCATCAACTTGAGCAAAGACAGATGACAACCAGAACTGGACTTTCAAGCTCTTGGACAGTGGTTTGCCCCAAATTGGCCAGCTAAGCGTTCCTACAAGAGTAGAAACGGTTAGCAATACAAATGAAGTATCATTCCTCACTTCTGGTTCCTGTGCGTCTTTGAGAAAGAAACTGTGTTCAAGCTTTGATACACAAGCAATGTCTTGCTCTATTGTCTTATTTGGGTCTTCGGTACTTGGCTAATAGCTTGTGGCTGTTCGCGATTATGAGATTTTATTTCTTCAGAAGCCAGGCCCACCACATGCAAGCACTTCTTTAGCATTAACGGATTCTGATTATTATCGTGGGATCCAGCGGTTTGTCGTTCTTCAAAGAAGAGATTAGAAATTCTAACCATTTGCAAATTTCATTTCAAAGGCACCATTATCTCCTAATTTGTTTTATAGCGTTGAGTTGTGATCGAATTTGAACCAAGTGCTCGGTCAACACTAATTTCCATCCCTCAAACTGACATTGGACATTTCGTAACAATTACACGACGCAATATCCCATGTTAATATTGACAAGCTTACAGCTCTAACGAGAAATAGCGTTTCTAAGCTATGCCGCGCTGATCTACAGTATTTAGGTCTAAAAACCCCGTTGAAGACGGTTAACTTTCAATTGTTTTGCTAGGTACTACTTCTAAAAAAATTGATTTTCCGGAAGGTTGTCTCGTTAGTCTAGTGGATATCGGAAACTGCAAGGTGAAGCCATTCATCCGGGCTCAACTCTTTGCCTCGCCTATTGTGAATCTTCTTAGCTTGTTTAAAATCTTTGATTTGAAGTCTAAAGTAGCCTGTACGTCGTATAAGTTGAATAAAAAGGGAAATGTCAGTTTGAGGGATGGAAAGAAGTGATGACCCAAGTGCTCATCCTACAAAGCTACTAAGTATTGTTTTGGAATAATTACAGCAGGGAAAAATCCTATTTAAAAACGTGTGCCTCAAAAGAAATGGTTTCTCTTTTTCAACGTTTCCACTCCTGGAAACAGGCATAGAAATCACCAACCTCCATCCTGTTCCGGCCATTGTCAAATTGTGCTCCCGAGGACTTTTCCACTTTGCGGCATCTATTGTAATTTTCTGTGAGCAAAGACACATGCGCGGTTACGCCGAGGGTTTCGTCTGTGTATGGTTTAAAATCTATACAAATCACTTTAGTTAGCTCTTTGCCCAGTTCCTGTTTATTGTCGATTCGTTCAATATCATTTTTTCCAAATTGCTTCAAATGCCTCACCAACGTTAACTTTTTGTTTCTTTCAGATCAAGGTCTCGATCCAGATCTCCTCGCCGTTCTAGATCTCGTTCGCTGTCGCCCCGCCAGCGGAAGTCGCGGTCTCGTTCCAGATCTCCCAAGAAGCGACACTATTCTCGTTCTCGCAGTCGCTCCGTTTCGCCAAGAAGAAGGAGGTAGTGAAGTGATCTGTTATCAACTATTCAGGGCCAAAACCATTTTCCTTCCTGAAGACTAAACCAAATTCAGTCTGGCATTCGCACCTTTGTATGTTTTTCTTTTAGGTCACGCTCTCGTTCAAGATCTCGGTCTCGCTCAAGGTCACGCTCGCGTTCAAGGTCACGCTCAAGGTCACGGTCACGCTCACTCTCACCAATCTTCAAATCCAATAGAAGCCCGGAAAGAAGCCCAACTCCGCCAAGAGTTCAGTAAGTTATAAATTTGTTTTACAACTAAAGTTGCGATGTAGGGAAATAATTCTTTATCTCTTTCTTGCAGTCCATCGTACGTATCCAAGACAATTGAAGAGAGAATTGATGAAAGCAATGTCGGTCACCAAATGCTGAAGAAAATGGGTGAGTGTGTTTTTTTTTTTAAACAAATTTATATTGCAGATAACGCCCATATTTGGGATTGCCAATAGTTGGTACTGAGTGCTTCTATAGCGAGTTAGCGAAATGGATATCAAGGTGCATGGTTCACCTTGTCTTTCTAGTAACATTCCGTAAACACGAGATTATTTAAAACACGCACAAGAGCGACTGCCTTCGAAGCGATAAAACATCCGGGGGGGGGGGGGGGGTACTGCCATAT
>NC_090893.1:32171213-32178713 GCF_036669925.1 Montipora capricornis
GAAACTTGTTTTTCTTTCAACCTTTTGTTGTCAAGGAGATTGGAGTTCTTCCCGAGGTCACTGGCGCTTTCCCGAATATGCCTCGAAAACACGATTTTATCGCTAGGTTCTGATTTTAAAAAGTAATAAAAAAGGCCTTTACCTTGTTACCGATGCGTGAATTTATTTAGCGTAGTTTCGTTTAAGTTAGATAGGTGAGCATCATTCAACAGAGCAAAGCCCCAGTCGATGGTGAGCCCGTTACAATGACAGACTTGAAAATCTGGAAATCCATGCCCTTTTCTTTGTGAATAGTGTGAATACTCCAGACCGAGATAACCGGTCGGCGCTTAATTTGCTTCCAAATATGATCTGCCTTAACTGACTTTGTTGCGGCTATGTCTGACCCACCATGAGTTTTTTTCGGCGAGGTGTGATCGTGCTCGCGGGGGAATTAGCTCAAGAACTCAGGCGAGACTAATGAAACAACTATATTCAGGGGCACCCAACGAGAATATAGTTCAAAACCACTTAAATATTGCATTGTTAAACGTATTTTAGTATTTAAACGGTAGATATAGGCATATTTTTATCCCCTAAAAAGTTTTCATCTGTTCGGATTTCCTAGCTGAATGCCTAGTGATCCGAAAATTATAGGGATCAAAACTTCCTTTTCGAAAATTTTAGCCAGAAAAAGACTCCCGAAAATTCTAGGTAACCTTTTTAGGGTAAAAATCCGTTAAAATGGGCAATTATACCATTTTTCAGATGTTCGAAAATCCTAGGAGAGGCAGGCAAGCAAGACATTTTACAACAAATGTTCCGAAAATTTTAGATCTCAAATCGTCTTCCGAACAGATATTTTCCGAAAATTGACGTTCGGTGCCCCTGTATATTTTGAACTTCGACATGAATAAGAGCATTCTTTGATACACACGCACGACCGACACGAACCCGTTCATCCACGTTTTCTTGTCACCAGACCTCCAAGTCCCGTAATTCCACTACAGATGGAGAGGAGGGGAGGGGTGGTGGGATACCCTGGCAGATAGATGACCTGGCGATGTCCTTATAACAAACACAAACATGATAGAATTTAGGACACTCCGGGAACTTTGAGAAAATTTCTCACTATGTTTTGGAAACAAAAAATATATAATTGAAATGGCTGAAATGGTAAATCAAGAGAACATGTTGCACATAAGGTTAGTGATGTAAGTAATAAATGTTGAATGCTGATGCGCCCCAGTTCTAAAATTTGCCCGTGCTTCCAACAAAAGCAAATGTTAATCTGTGGAATTCTCCTCCGAAAATTATGGATTTTGGGTGAAAAAATCTGATGGTTCGTACCTACATAAACTGGTGCTTGATCAAGAATGTTTCCTTTCAAACTTGTTGATCCGTTGTGACGAAGGGCCCGAAACGTCAGTTTAAAATCTCGACACATTAGGCAAAACAAAATTGCTGCAAATTCCTTGGAATGAAGAGATTTTTTGTAAATTAGGTTCCTAGTGAATTTTAGTCCAGTCCACTGTTCCTACCTTTCAAACCTCGTTTAAGCGTCATGAGGTTTGTTGTTATTCGTCGCTCGCTCTTTGAGCGGGAAATTTGTCTTCGATTCAATGCAATGGCTTCCACGCGAAGAAGAAATCGGACAAGAAATGTGATAAGAAACAAGTAAATTTCAGCATTGGAAAGAGCTATGGGCGAATTAAGTACATGAGTTAGTTTTTAAAAAATGATTTTCGTTGCAGATCAAAAGTTAATGCTACATATAAAGAACTCGGCGTTGCAGAACTGCAGTGGCCAGCTGAAGAAGAGAGAGAGCTTACTCAGGAAATTGTGCGAGTCAATCCACTAAAAGGCCAGTCAATTCTGCAGGTAAATGACCACTTATTGAATGACTACTTTCATGTTACAAGCTTTCAGTCCTTTTGATTTCCAATATGGGGCGACAGATCATTTATTGGATACGTTTTCCCATCGATAATGATATGTTTAAATCTTTCGGCGCGCAAATCGCCAGTGCTGTGTTTATTTATACCATCTAAATCAGATGGAATTTCAAGCCTTACAAATTCGATGCTCTGTCTCCCTTAGTCAAATTATTGAGACGATGTTCCTACAATATTTAATCAGGGCGACAAAACCCTGTTAAAATAAGTAGAAAATTTTATTTCTTTTTTATCAACTTGAGCGCATGTATGGCCTGTCAGCACGCGTTCGCCAATTTCAAATTCTCCCCTACAGTTTCTCGTATCATGCATATTCGATATCCCAGGATATTAGTTCTCGCCCGATTTGAGTTTCTCTGTTTCAAGCACTGTTTTTTGAGTTGCAAAGAGCGAATTGTCCAGGAGGTGAAGAAATCTTGCTATCCAGCAGCTGTTTTCCATATAAATTATAATTCTCTGTAAATTTTTAAGCATTAAAATCACTGTAAAATCTCTCACATAAATGTCAGTGGCCTCAAAATTGACATTCTCACTGATTTCATCACTCTCTTTCCATTTCTGGTATCAATTTTGTACCACGACCATTTTTTTATGATTGACAAGGTCACGTGACACAGTCATGCAAAACCCCTGACTGTTCATGTGGCTTCATAGTTCAGTTGTTAGAGCATTGCACCAGCATCGCAGAGGGCGTGGGTTCGAATCCATTGAAGCTACCTGAATTTTCAAGATGCCTATAAGAGACAACTACATGTACATTGTATTGCTCAAATTGTCCACTTAAGTATCACTGGATCGCTTCTCCATTTTGACTGTAAACATTATTGTGAAATTTGGATCAAAGAAGCAGTAAGATAACAAAATATGTTTTAGGTCCAGCATTGATAAAATGAGGGTGAGGTTAGGGTTAGCCTAGACCTACAAATATAGGTTTGCTAACCTACATGTAGGGCAAGTGCGAGAGTTAGGCTAATCTAGACCTAGGTTAGCTAACCTCGCCCTGGACCTCACCCCTGACCCTCGTTTTAGCAATGCGGGATTTATGTCAGTGTCATGGCCTAGATAGTTTTTGATGCGATAACAATTAAACAAGATTACCATAAACCATCCCCTTATTTGCATGTCAGCCTTCTGTTTTTTTATAGCCAAAACCATAGGAAATTTTTGCACTTTATCATGAACAGATACATGTAATGTTTGTTCCCGGAGAATTGACTTGGGACATCAACTTGGGACTGTCAAGCACCATCCCACTTCCTCACCTCAAATGAGACCTGTAACTACGTGTAGTTTTTATGTGAATTGCTTTTCCCTACATGTAGGCATCCAGTTACAAGTATCTTGTCAGTCATTGGGGTAAAACGTCATCATTAGTTGCCAGTTTAGCAGGAGATCCTTTGCTGCCAGATCACAGATGTGATAAAGGAGAAATCAAGAAAGAATGTACTGATTGCTCAGTGAACAGACAGGGAAATAATACGACAAGGAATGCTGGAAAACCTTCCACAAGTAAGATAATTTGTTGCGAAAACGTTTTTGTCTTGTGTCATGCTATTATTTAATAAATTATTTAATATTGATTGACTTGTGTAAAAACAAGAAATTTCAAACTATCTTCTTGAAGTACATTACAACTCAAGAATGTTAGGTTTTGAAATGTCACCACCAGGTTCATGCATAATGTATCACACAATGTATTTTTTTCCGTGAGTAATAAGGAATCCACATACCTTGCAGTGCCACTTTTTTCTATTTTTCTCTTCAGATTACTGGACATTGCTATCAGATGAGATTATTCTCACAATTTTTCAACTCTTGTCCAAGAAAACAGTGGTCAAATGTGCACGCGTTTGCAAGCATTGGCAGAGATTAGCGTAAGGGATACATTTATGTAATGATGACGTTTTTACCAGACTTGAGCTATTACAAAAAAACAATTTTAGTTAGAAACTATAAAAGTGACTTGAAAATTGAATTAATTAAGTCGGCCAATGTCAATAAGCAAGTATAAGCTGCTATAACCCCGAAACATGGCAAGGTTGTTTAACGAGGGAACAGTATACTTATCAACAACAGAGCTTAGAGTGTTTACGATTGCATGTATTTTAAATTGTTCAGTGTCAGTTGATTACCTCCAGCAGAAAATTACAGCATTCAGAACTTTAACAATGAAATGGAGGGTGTGAAAACGTACCGTATTGTATTCACTCTGTAGTATGACAAAGACAAATTACGCAGCCAAAATCCTTACACTTCCGGTTCAATTTTCCCCACCCCACGCAGGCAAAGGTCAAATTCCCCACTCCCCGGGCACAGAAGTTTCTATTTGATCGGCGCATTAGTAGTTGCAAAAATTAATAGTCAACAATTCAAGTTTGCCTTATCCAGAACTTATCTGGTATAAGGTGGCTTTAATGTTTTTGTTGAATTAAGAGGGTTGTTTTTTTCTTTTAGCTATGATGAAACCCTTTGGTGCTGTGTGGACATGACAAAAGCAAACCTTTTACCTGGACTTTTAGGGAAAGTATTAAAGCGAGGGACTAGAGTTTTACGTTTAGCTCAAGCAAAGGTAAACACAAATTATGGGAATCATACAGTACATTACAGTGATTGGACAGTAGGAAATCATCTGCCCTTTCATGATAATTATGTCAAGCTGTTTTTCAGTTTTAATACTTTCATGTATTCAAGTTGATTGAAGTTGACACTGCATCTTAAACCAAAAAATGCAAATCTATGCATGTCGTACAAGTACATGTATGTAGCATGAAGTCTCTTTAATAAACATGTTACATGTATGGTGCATTTGCATGACAGTGGATCACTTTTCATGCCAGTATGCCATATTGTCACCCAACATAATTATACTTGCCTATTAAATTGGATCAAGTAGACTCTGATTATCCCTAGCACTGGTCAGTGGTCCCCGATACTGATCAATATTGTTCCCTGTGATTAACAGTCCCTTCTCATTAACTGTCTCTAGCATGGATCATAATGTCCTCAGCACTGGTCAACTGTCTCTAGCACTGATCGAATGTCCCGAGAACTGACTAACATTACTGTCCCTAGCTGTGATCAGCTGTCTCTAGCACTGATTGACTGTCCTCAGCACTGATTAACTGACCCCAGTACTGATCAACTGTCTCTTTAGACTCTTAGTTAAGCACTGATCAACTGTCCCTGGCTATGCTCAACTGTCTCTAGCACTGATCAACTGTCCCAATATTGATTAGTATTGGGGACCATTGACCAGTGCTCGTTTTAATCAGGTTCCTCTGATCCAGTTAGGTGACGTTATGGCATACATGTACTGGCATGAATTGTGTACCCATTTCAGAGTTATTAAATGGCACAAAAATGCAGTCATGTCTTTAAAACACTTAATGATACTTTAAAGATGATGGTCTTTAAACATGGATCATACAGTACATACATGTAAAGTGTAAAATATACAGTTTATCAATTGCTACATGTACATGTATGACATTTTTCATTGTGATGAAATGGTATATGAAATGAATCATGTATGAACTGCGGATATCAAATCAAGTGAAGCTTTGATCTTCACAGTTCTGAACGCAAGCTTCACTTGATTTCATATCCGCAGTTCATACATGATTCATTTCATATACCATTTCATCATTGATTCATTCCTCATGGGACCATTAGAACCCACAAATGACCAGCTCCCAACATCAGTGGCTTCATAGCTCAGTTGGTTAGAGCGTCGCACTGGAATCGCGAGGTCACGAGTTCAAACCCTGTTGAAGTCCTGAATTTTCCAGGCTTCTCTACGCAATCGTAAAAATTGCGTTCATAACTGCGAAGATCACTAAGCTTCACTTGATTTTTCATTGTGGTAGGTTGCATCTCCTCTATGTGATGACAGTTCTTCATCATTCCTTGATGTGGCTCCTCTATCACCTCAGTCACAAAGGTACAGTGTAATTTAAAGTATCAAATCATATCATAATTTTAATTACCCTTGTATCAATAATCATAGAGTAGCTTTTTGTAGTATCTCCAAGCTTTCATGCCCCCAACCACAATTATAATTATCCTAAAGGCCTGGATTGATTTTTTTTTTGTAAAACGTAGTGTCTTCCTTTTCCCTATGATGACTGTTTCAGTCCAACTCAGGTGTCTGATAATAAGCACACATTTACTTTTGTCATACTCGTTTACTGGAAGTTAGTCTTTGTCGGCTTTTTACAGTTACCAAAGTAAAACAATGAGGAGGTGCCAATTACAAACTAAGGAGGAATACATTGCCAGGGAAAAAATTAGTTTGCAAACATGGTGGTCTGTTTCGACCAGCACACTGACCCTTTGAAATGAATAATATATAATATTTTATTGAATGCTCAACCTTGGATAATGCATTTCACATGCTCTGATTGGTTTACTCAATCTCGGTTATCAGTTCATATACCTTAGTTTGACCTTACATATGGTAAATGATTGTGTCAAGTGTTGCTAAACTAAAACTTTTCACCGGAAAGTGAGATTTATCTTTGAATAAAGACAAAAAAGAAAAAATCTTTTTCTGTGGAAAGTTTCGATCAATTCTGACGTTTAGAAGTATGCGAAAAGGCAAGAAATGTTTTTGTGATGAGCCCACATCTATATATGAGCACATTGGTATTACAAAACATTGCATCTTCATCAAGTTTTCTCGATTTCGCTCGGATTTTCTCGCTTTTTTTGCTTGTATTTCGTGCTTCCAAATTTTTGGAGTTAATTAAAGGAATTTAATAAAACAATTATTCCATTCGCGCTTGTTGGATATGAGACTGGTTATAGCCAACTAGACACTACGACCCTTGTTGGCTATTTACCTTCTCATATCCAAAGCACACTCATGGAATAATAATTATTGCAATGGTCTACCAACTAAGCTAAGAAGCCACTCAGTTGGGAGCAGGTTGACCAATTATTGGACTCTTTAATAATTTGCTTAAATGTGAAGGACTCGATGAGTGAAATAGATGTATGATTAATTTTATTTGAAGTGTGGGTTACAGGAGAAAGAGAGATGTGATCCATGCACAAGTTTTACATGTATCTGGACAATTTAAGCAATTGCCACTTATAGACACTTAAAAAAACTCAGGGGGCTCCAGCAGGATTCAAACCCATGACCTCTGAGTTGCTGGTGAAATGCTCCACCAATTGAGCTATGTTAATGAATCCACTCAGTTTCTGTAGGAGACAGTTGCTAAATTGTCGAGATAAGTGCAAGGATGACTCCTATCTTTCGTCTATAACCTGCACTACAATGAAAATAATACACAGTGCATTCATTTCATTCACTGAGTCCATCATGGCAACAAACGAGCCCAACAAATGACCCTCTCCCAAATGAGTGCCACTGATAAGTGCAAAGATCACTTCTCAGGCTTTCGACATCAACCCGTAGTTTTCAAACAATGCACGCATGTTTTAACAACAGAGAACAGACCACAACTCCAGGAACTCCATGCCTTTTCTTTTCAAATAGTCTACATACGTATATACAAGGCTGCAAATAGGTGCTTCTTATCTTGTGAACATTCAAATTGTA